>NC_056741.1:1201430918-1201445918 GCF_019279795.1 Protopterus annectens
GTTAGTGAATTACATAAAATTATGCTACAGTCAAACTAGAGGAGGCTGAATATAGCATAATTTTATGTATTTCGCTTGCTTCGCCACTGTGTGATTGTGAAGTCAGTATAATTAAGTTCAAAGATGTGGGAAAAAGAGCTCCCCATACACAAGTATTTTTTTTATTTATGTGTGTAGGGTCATGAATGGTATAGTTGCAAATGTAAATGTATTCTTCACGTTGGCGATCATTATATGTCATTCTTTTATTTAGTTCTTTCTGACTGACAAAATTGCAAAACATTTTGTGATTCATTCCATAACTATTATGCTAGTGTGTATTCCTTCATTCTGTTATATATAATACTTGTTAACAGTGTCCATAAACCTGTTTAGTGGAACGATAAGTTCTTTTTTCTTTTCACATATATACATATAATTTGTCCTTTGCCTCCTAAATAAAAAAAAAATGTTTTCCAGTTTGGTAATTGGGCTTAGGGATGATCCTATGAGGATTTTTTTTTTGCACAATATTATATTCCACATGGTAACTTTTCATAAGCACATTTCCTGACAAAATTTCACATCCAGTATAAATACTATAACTCTATTTGATGACAAGGGTTTTACATCAAGATATTACATTATCAAAATCTTGTAAAGCGTTGCCTTCCACTGATCACTAAGGTCATAAGTTGTTTCGTATTTTTGTTCTAACATGGTTTGGGGCTATACATGGTGCCGCCTGTGCCATTACGCATTCCTTATTAGCAGAGTCTGCTCCCAATGGCAACAATATTCCTTGCATTTTATTTTTTATTTATGCATTTCTTCATAATCGTATGCCTTTGATTACAACCTATCTCCCTTGACATTCTTCTCATTTGTCACATTACATCACATTGAGGATTCCATTCTTAATGTATGTTTAAGGTATCATCAGTACAAGGAAGTGTGGTATTCTCTATCCTACCATCCAGATGCTGTCTCCAATGAAAATCTTATATTTTACCTGTTCTTACATGCCTAGTGAATTTAGCAGGAAATGTTCAAGTAATCCTTATTGTAAATAGCCCACTAGAAAGTCAGGATATAATTTAGTCCACAGCTCTTTTCAGAAGTCCTGATTTTTTGATGGGAGAAGCTGTACTATATTGTTTTCTGGTTTGACAAAAGAAACAATCTTTAACATTTCTTTGAAGTTACCTGTGTTTTTTTTTCTAACCATGGCTTGGTCACTGCAATTCCCAAAGGAGCTTTAAGGGCTGCTTTGATGCTTTTCTTCGGAAGTACGTTTTGGTATATCTGCCTTGTGCCTTTCAGTAAATATTTTCTGCTTCCAGGCACAGTGGGTTCCTCCTTACATTCTGAAATCACCTGAATATTTCTTGATCAAGGTCGATGCAATTAATTCTTTACCGAGCATTATTGCATGTATATTACACTGCTCTTTGTAGAAATACATCTCTGTCTGTGTCATTATTTATAACCTTCATTGTCACAATGTTTGGTACAAGCATGTTGATTGGTATAATCACCTATAATTCAAGTATACCTTCACCTTTGTTCTTTTCTGTGGAATTTATAGGATGTCTGAGCAGCTACTCTGTTATGTTGTGCTCTATTTTCACATACTTTAATGCAATCTAGAAGTGGTGCTACACCCTGAAGGAACATCTCTCGATCCAGTAGAATATGTTTGTTTTTTTTTTGTTTTGTTTGTTTTTTTTTTTAGTTATAATCTTCTGTTATTCAAAACGATGTAGTCAGTTCTTAGTAAAATGCACAAGACAGAAATCATAGTGTTGCAGCATATGCAGGTAGATCAAGATACAAAGTACAGAATGCATTGGTCAGACTAAAAAAGAAATTGTGGTCATTCATTCAGAATGTGAGCATTTTCGCATGTGAAAATTTAACAAAGATACTGCCATAATACAGTGGATAAAGAGTGGTCAACAATACAAACTGAAATACCTGTGTCGGTCTTTCCATGATTTGCTGAAGTCTTGGAGACGTTAAGCAAAATGTAAGTGCACCATCATCACAATAATAGTAACAGAGTGAAAAATTGTGGGCCTTTATTTGTCCATTAACAATATATTTAACAGAAACTTGAATACCTCCACCTCAAGCCCATGAACCAAAATGTGTTCATAACCGTATCAATCTATAACTGCCAAAATAAAATGTTAAACAAACTTAAGTATTGCTGTCAGTATTTTACTGTACAAGAAATACTTAACAATTGACATAGGTAAGCCTACCTGGAAGCTCTTCCTGGGACATACTTGTCCTCCCTAAAACAGCAGGACAAACATCAATCACATGCTGTTGTGCACTTTCACTGAGCTGTCTGAGTCCATGATAGTGGACAGAAACTCTTCATTTGGTGTCAGTGGTGGCTCTATAGCAGCCCCATCCCATGGGCTGTTCACCTCTGGGCTGATGAAATTATGGCAGTGGCCCTATGACACACCTGATCATATGTGCTGCTGCATCCCCCAACAGTGTCTACATCTTCCACTGTCTGCTGCCAAATTTGCATTCTTCTGAAACTAGCCCCACACCCTCTCTCAAGCAGAAAGGCACCATGTTGCCTAAATGCTTAGACAAGTGCATCGTTCTCAGGGTCACTGAAGGGGGTTTGCAGGGATTGGGACACTTGCTTTCCATGGTCATAGATGACATAAAATGCAAAAGAAGGATGCTACACATAAATATCACATAAACAAAAGTCCTGTTTATATATAACACATAAGTAGTTTTTTCAATATTACCCACTGGAGAAACAAAAAGTTTTCAAGATATTCAAATGTAAAAAAGGATTTATGTGGTTGTAACATATCACAGTCACACACAAAGCAAGGCTGGATCCAAAACAAGGGGAGTAACAATAGTAAAGCAAACCTCTGTACAAACAATTTTGTTTGTGCCACCCCAGACATGGAACTTAGCTCCCCCACCCCCAAAACAACAGGCAAATGACATATTGCCATCAAACAAAATAATAAAACATCAGTTGTTATAAATGCTATCAAGGAAATTGTCCCAAAAACATGTGTAGACATTTACCACAGAACATTCATTTTTATCTAGTTGCCAGTCACCTCTACCTGTGGCCAGCACTCCCCTAGAGATGTCTATGGGCCATTCTAGTAGGCTAACACCCCTGTGTCATTGACAATATAAGACATTTACATTTCACTGAAATAACAATAAGAGTATAAAGAGAATAATTTGTAACATTAACATCTGTGCTGACAATTAATAAGGCTGTGCATCTGATAAAGTAAAATGCCTTGACAAAAATGTCTATGCCATCAGTAAACTTCTAAAAAGTGCATACAGATAAAAGTAGCATTTGGTAATGCATATATAAAAATATTTTTCTAAGTGCCATCTGAGCATATCCAGTATGTAACTGAAAAATGCAATCATTCCTTATCACACTCAGTAGTCTTATGTGCAGATACATCTAAAGTAATAGTAATCTTCTGTATTATCCACATAAACAAGTCTCTTTACCTTCAGGTTCCCTAGATACATGATTCCCTTTTTTATAGTGTAGATTCAGGCATGTGAGCACAGTGAAGATGCAGATGAGGTGAGAACTCATTAGAATTGCTGAATCCCAAATTCTTGGCTCTGAAATGTAGATGTAAACATAGTGCAGGCACTCCCTCAGTGTGTGTTGCTAATAGAGTGCAATTATGAATGATTACTGCTAGGGAAAAGGAAAACACAAAAGTAATTTAGACTTCCTTACTTCCAATGGATGTGTCAGACAGGTTAGATTTACAAAGTGTAGAAGTAATTGTATCAAAGTTTTAAATGTAAGTAAGCAACACACATTTCACAGTTTCTGTTCAGTAACATCCAACCTCCCCTGCATTTATTGAAAACTGTATATTATTGCCATTTAATATTTTCACACATTTAAGGACAATGATGCCAAATGCCTTACAGACTGCATGTTCCTGCTGAGCTAAAAGAAGAATGAACCCCATAAGACAGAGCTGCATTTCTGAAAACAATAGTCATAAATGGTTGTGTGATCCTTTATTGCACTACATCTGAAATGAATGCATGCACAAACAACTCAGAAGTGTACAAGTGCCATATGGCTTGCTGATACTGTGGATGATTTTGGACTTGCTTGTATACACAATGATTTTCATTCTCTGCTGCAAAGCTGTTTCTGTGGCAAAGAGGAATAAGACACACTTACTGTGTTTTGAAGGTTCATAGTTATGAGAGTTCAATCTAGACTTATGTAAAAAGCTTTCATGTGTACTAACAAAAATTTTGTAGTGTTGTTTATTTTATAGATTTGTTTTCTTTTTTTTAATGCCAGTATTTGTGTGGTGCATGGCTTAGTGCAAATAAAAGATGTGGATAAACACAATAAATGTCATATAATTTTTATAACTAATACATCAACTATACCTGTCAATCACTTGTGTGTATAGTACATCTGCTAAACATGTTTATCCATACAGCATATACTATCTGTAAATCAAGGTTCAAGTCCCACTTTTGTCTTAAATGGGTGAAACCTAATAAACACTAGTCACAAGAGTAAAGCAAATTTAGCTTTGCTAGTCTTGTTTGTACAACACTTACCTTCATGCAAATTTGGGGTAATGGCCCACACGTGAAGTAGACAGGACACCTGCAGCCAGGATGCAGACATTTTGGATTTTAAAAAGGATACAATGTTGCATTTTTTGCTTTTCATTGTGCAACACCACAAAGCAACATTGTGCAGTGGTTAGCGACCCTCCCCAAAACCTGCAGGTCCAGAACACATGCAGACAGGATACAGACAGTCAACAATTTCAAAACAGATATATCCATATATTCTATCAATTATGTTGGGCTCTGCACAAACACGGTAAGTGGCATTGTGCAATGGTTAACACAAAGAAGTTAACAAAAAATAGGGAAATATCCAGCTGTTACTTAACTATTCCTGTGGCAGCAGGTGTAAGTGTAGGACTGCAATACAGATGGTCCTGGGTTCTAATACAGTAAATTCCAAATATTTTTACTGTTGTTCCATTTCACTTTATATTAAATGTCATATTAAAACAGTTAAACATATTTATAACAATTGTCATGTTTTATTATTTTTATTTTATTTGACATTTGTTAACTGGGTTGGTCTAAGTGAGCAAATACCCCATTTTCAGTGGAGACCTAAGGAGAAAAGCTCCAGACAGAGTTCTACAGAACAGAAATAGTATTATTTACACACAAATATATATGAATACAGAAAAACATTGCTATAGTTAATACATTTGCAAAATGAGATTTTTTTTTTTAGAAAAAGATACACTGTGGTATTACAGGAGCTGTAGTGGCCTAGCTGAAGTAGAAAAAGAATAAACAGTATAATTGAGGGTATAAAAAAGCAGAGGGGTCTAGTATTCCAGTACAGGAAAAACTATGCAAAAAAGGGGTGTGGAGGATCAGGTAGGGACCTGACAGGGGCAAGTCCTTTTGTTAAGTAGAAGTTGTTTTAACTCTTTTTTGAAGTGTTTGGGGTGGGAGATGGTTCTTATATATACATAGGGAGTTTATTCCAGGCTTAGGCTACAGAGTATTTGTATAGTAGTTTTTCAGTGTTTTTGTTTGGTTTATGGATGTCAAGGAGTTGTTGACTGGATATACAGAGAGGATGATTGGAAGTGTAATAGGTTACAAGGGAGGAGAGAGAGAGACAGGATGTAGGTTTGTATAGAATGGAGTGTATGAATCGAAACTGAGATAGTTGGAGTTGGGGAAATTCTGGTCATTGAAGTATAGTGAGACCAATGTAATACTTATACCATAAATGTATGTATAGCAGTGGAGCTCATATGAATTATAGGTATGACAGAGGGTATACAGACTACTATGTTTCTGTAATTATAATTGTGCTATCTGGCCTTGGATGGCTTTCAGATTTCAATAAGACTCATACACACATGAATGTATAAACCAGGACCTCATCAGGTCACACACATACATGTTTAACCCCTCAATCTGTCATGTGTATTTATATATAATTCATGACGATGTCTGAGAAGCACTTCTTCTGTCAAAAGCATGTAAAATCACTGTTTTGGAAGAAAATGTTTTGTTTCTTATGCATATGTTTGAATCACACATTGCATATGTATAAAGCCAAAGCAAAAATGTGTCAGGTTATGAAATGTATGCACCCAAGGCATGTCTGTAAAGTGAAATCACCTAACATTTATAGCATCAAAAAGCCATCAAACTATTGCCAGCTGTCATATTAACCTTCCCATTTAAAAAAATTGCTTTCATCCCAGTTTGGCACTGTTGCTCTCCACTTAACATTGGGCAAATGTGGTTGGCATCATTGTTCGGGTTTGCTCACTACCAGTAAACGAGATATCAGGTATTGGCAGGAAATCATTATTAGCTATTAGTGTTCTCTCTGGTTAGAAATGCCTTGTGGTAGAAGGAAAGGTTCCTAATTTAGGTCACAGAGCTGGGGTGTTGAGGTGTCCAGAATCTTTACTGTACTCCTTTTAAAGTGCCACAGCCAAAGACTTTTGCAGGGGGACTATACTGGCTCCCATTATAAGTCTGAGGCTTGGAATAGTCCAGCCAAGGCTGTCTACAGTGCAACTGGCATTCAACACACTGCAGAAAAGGGTAGGCACCCCTTTAATGACCAAAAAGGTGCAAGAGGGATATACTCAACCAGTGTATGGATGAGTTCAGAACTAGTAATATCTCACAATTGTGTGAGTATACTAATAAAGAGAAATTGTAGTACATAGAAAGCTGCATATAGGCAAGACTGTTATGCATAAGATTCTTATGTTCTCTTCTCTTCCCTTCCTTCCACAGCTAATGCAGAGATTACTGCAAATAGAGAAGCCTATGCTAAGCATCTAGAGAGAACGAGGGAAACAATACATATGTATGCAGCACTAGAGAACTATTATTGTAGCTTTTACATTAAAAAATAATTTTTTATACAGCTGCAGCAAAGTAAGCATGCATATCCTAACTGTAAAAGCAAGCATGCATGCTTAAGTCTGTAGCAGAAACCAACTGTAGGTGTCAAGTGTAAGACTAAAGTCAGATGTTGTGGGTTCAAATACCATAAATAACAGGGATAAAAATAGAACAATCCTTTAAAAATATTACATAAATTAATTTCTACACAAGTGGCATAAATGCCCTTCTCTCAACTTAATCTGTATAATTGGACCAACCATGTGTGCAATATCTGCACATTGCAAGGATTACTTTGAGCAATCCTTAATTATAGATTGTAGTTGTTAAGAAGTATACTTAAATGTAAAATTTCAGATAAAATACTTATGTTATTGTGATAATAAATTGTATGTCGCATATGATGGTACTGATTTTATCTCCTTTTTCTCTCACTGCAACTATTATCTCTTTTTTTCTATGTGTCATCAAAACATTTCCATGTCGTCCATCTCTGACAAATCAGAAAATGCTTTACAGCACAGGGAGGTAGGCCAGCCCCAGTGGCTCACCCTGCCCCTGCTCCAGCACCAACACATAGCACATCTGGGACACAACCTGGCAAAACTGCCTCTGCTGCCCCTGCACTACCTGCACCCTCAGGTAGCACTACACCAGCAGCTTGTGCTGTGGTACCCTCTTGAAGTACTGGCTGAGGTGAAGATTTTACCACCCACCAAGAGATGCCAGAGTTGGTGTGTAGGGTCATGCACAGCACCATTAGTGCACTCCTATGCCAGATGGAGAGGCTGCTTTCTCTTACGGTCCATAGGATATCAAGCGCTCCAACAGCCAGCGAAGTAAGGGGATGGTGATGACACTCCTGCTGGTGAGGTCTAGATTCTCACTGTCCCCATGTTTAATGGGCATGGGTATCTGTTGTCCCCTCCCTAACCCCAATCATGGTGTCCCCCAACCATTTGTCTCCCTCACCATCCCTGTCTCTTGTCTTGTTTATCCTGTTTGTTTACATCTGCTTCCTCACCTACCCTATGTACCTGTACCAGACTCATAATTTTAGCAGTGAAGCTTGCATTTGCTTGCCACTTAACTACACACAACAAGGAAAAGAAGCAGAAATGTGTATCTCACGTGCAAACACTTTGCCATTGATCATGCAAACCAGCTGCTCAGAGGTACACTGTGGAAGGTGCAGAATAGCATGTATTACTTTAGTTTACTGACCATTTAGTCTTCATCCCACGAAAGTACATGTAAAAACACAAAGGGAAGCTACTGGGTTAAAAACCCACTTTCAGTGGAGGCCCGAGGAGAAAAGATCCACAAAGTATTACAAAGAATGCAAATTTAACATAAATATAAATGAGATTACATGTATAAAAGCAGAGATATGCAATTCAGTACAGTACAGAGTTTACGTTATTAAATCTTTAGGATTTTGTGATACAAGCAAATAAAGTTACATGTATAAAACGTAGAGCTATACTAATTACCATTTATAGTGTGCATTAGTGAAAAAAATAACTGAATACAAGACAGATGTTACAGAGGTTATAGATCCTGCTATTAGACATTTCACATACAAGAATTAATTACGGAACAGTTTTAAAGTGGCCTGTTCATGTTGCAGGGGTATGATGGGTTATTTAGGAAATGTGATTTTAGTACTGATTTAAACATTTTTATACAGTCAATTTGAGTTCTGTGGGATTATAAGGAATTAGCAATGTTATGGGAGCAGACATTGTCCAGCTCTTTTGTTGGGTTTGGTTATGGTTAACAGCTGTTTGCATGAGGGTCTTAGTGTTTTTTAGGAGTATAAGTTTATAGGATGGAGCTGAGTGCTGGGCAGGTGTTGGGTTTAAACATTAGTTTGTGGGCTAAAGTTAGTTGGGTATAATAGAGATGGTGGGAAAACTCAAGCCAATTCAGTTATGAAAATAGCTTGGCAATGGTCTGAGTGGTTAGGCTTTCCTGAGGCAAATGTATCTATTTTATAATAGCAGGATTGTAGTTTATTATTAATGGTTGAGTGAAGCTTAGTAAAGATGGTACTACCATACAGAAGGGAAGGGATGGGTGCTAGCAAGTTTTGTTTTGGTGTGATTGTCCAGGTAGAGTTTGTGATGATAAAGTTTGCTTAATTTAAAGTGTGTTTTCTTTATTGCGCTGAGAATGCATGGTTCAAAGGTGAGCTTGTCATCTATTGTCATGACTAGCAATTTAGCTGTTTTCACTATTGCAATTTCTGTACCTATCTTCAGAAAAGATTTTGAAATCTATATCTGGTGGTTTTGTAGAGAACAGTAAAAGTTTAATTTTCGGGGGGGGGGGGGTTAATAGTGGTTGTGCATCATTTAGCCAAGATTCAATTGCTATGAAAGCATTTTGTGTAACTGTAAGAAGGTCTGAGAAGTTATTTGCAGTAGATATTATTGTGGAATCATCAATGTATTGGATGAGATTACCTAATGGGGAAGCTTTGTGAAGATCATTGATGAAGGTATTAAAGAGTAGTGGCCCTAGAAGGGGTCCTTGTGGGAATCCTATGTTGTTTTTTTTGGTAGTCAGATTGTATATTCTTCCATCTTACTGATTGTTCCCTGTTGTTACCCTTTTCCCCACCCCTCTAACTTAGGCCTCCTAATCTTGCTTCTTTTTCATAATAAGAGGAAAAATTATAAGGACGTTACTCTGTTGTGCTCATACCCACTTTGTGTTTAGTACATCTGTCATGCTTTACTTAAATCAACTTTTAAGCAGCAGAAAATTTTTCAAGAGTGCAACATGTAGCTTGCCATATATCTTGCCCAAATGATGTCAAAATATCAAACGATCCGTAGAAACAGCAATTTCTTTATTATAGTGAACAGTGGTAAGCGCTTTCACGTCTACAAGACGCTTCTTCAGACCTCTATATTACAGCATTGGCTTGTGCATTAAATACCAACATAATTAACACATTCATTTAATCAATTAAAACAATGCTGATTTAAAGTGCAAGTGCATCTTATTTAAATTTAACAGAGTAAAAGAGCTCATGTAAAATGTATTTAAAATCAGAGCAAAGCTTGATGTATACTCACAACTTAAAAACAATATTAAAATATGTAAGATGTGCAAACTATGCTTATGGTACCTCAATAAAAACTTTTGCAACTGTATGGAATTTAAAAATCAATATCTCACTGTTTTTTCTATATGAACTAAATCTTACAATATATAAAGAATATGTATCAATGTTTTAGTGGCCTGGACAGTAAATGCGGATTTATAGTGATTTTTCATTAAGCTGAGAATCCATCTATTCTCTTCTTCTGTGTGATTGTTATTTTATATTATCTAATAGTTATGGTCTTTGTCTCACTGTCCCCCCAAAATTTGATTTGAAACTGATCCATATTCCATGATATGATGGCATAGCAGCATTTATGTCATTTCTCTTTTTTTACTATTAAATGTGTTCTCTAACCGTTCACGAAGGGTCCTGTTTGTTTTACCTATATAGAATTTGTCACATAATTAAATCTTTCGCCTTACAAACCGCATATCCTCTGAATGTATATATCTGGCCAGTGTGAGGATGTCAAACAGACCCTTCTTGAAAACGATTAGAGAACACATTTATGCAGTAAACAAGAATGACAATAATGCCTTTGGCACGCCATTATCAAATATGGATCTTCTCATATAGTTTCAAATTTGGGGGTATGAGACAGTGACTAGAGACTACTAGATTAATATATAAAAAAAAACACAAAGAAAAAGAGAGAAGAGAGATTCTCTCAGGCTACAGGCACATTTTACATGAGCTCTTTTACTCTGTTAAATTTAAATAAGATTTTAAATCAGCATTGTTTTAATTGATTAAATGAATGTGTTAATTATGTTGGTATTTAATGCACAAGCCAATGCTGTAATATAGAGGTCTGAAGAAGCGTCTTGTAGACGTGAAAGCGCTTACTACTGTTCACTATAATAAAGAAATTGCTGTTTCTACGGATCGTTTGATATTTTGACATCATTTGGGCAAGATATATGGCAAGCTACATGTTGCACTCTTGAAAAATTTTCTGCTGTTTGAATTGTTCGTCATTTTCAAGGTGCTTCACTCGCAAGGATTATTTGCAACGCTGTTTGTTTAAATCAACTTTTAGCATAATGTCTATATTCTTTATTTACAATTCTATATTTTTGCTTTTAACCAATGCTACCGCTGTATTGTTTTCTTACATGTCCTTGTTATATATTGTTATATATTGTTAACTGTGTTTTACTACTCATGCTTGGAGCTTTTCTCCCCGGGCCTCTACTGAAAATGGACATAAATCCAGTTAGACTAGCACGGTCAACAAATGTAAAATAAATAAAAATAAATAAATGTTTAGGTAAGAGGTAAACCAGTTCAGAGATTTGGGGGAGCATCCTAGTTTTGATAGTTGGTTTAGTAGTTTAGTAAGTGATACTGTGCTGAAAGCCTTAGATAGATCCAGTAAGAAGACCAGCAAGATGACCAGCATCCAAAGCTTTGCTGACAAAATCAGTGAATGAGAGCAGGGCTGTTATAGTGCTATGGCCTGGATGGAACCCATGTTGGGTGGGGGCAAGAAGAGCATTATCAGAGAGGTGTTTAAGTAATTGTATATGAACACATTTTTCTAAGATTTGTGATAATGGAGAAAGTATAGAGCTAGAGCGAGAGATCATTGGAATTTCCCCCTTTGTGTAATGGCATAATAATAGATTTTTTCCACAACTGGGGGACACAACATTCTGAGATAGAGCAATTTATAAGAATGCTAATTGAATATGCAATCGCATTTGGTGCTAGTTGTGGATATTCTGGGGGAAGATTATCTGCAGAAAGAGAGCAGGGTTTGAGTTTATTCAGGAGTTTGAGTATAAGACAGGTGGGTACAGGCTGAAAAGTAAATGAGGAATCTAAGGGAGTTTTTGTAGATTTATCTGTGGAAGGGGGTCTGTTGTTATCACATAAGGAATTAATGGTATATTGGGAGTTTGAGTTTATGTTTGTTGATGAGTCCTTGATCAGCTTTTGAATGGTAGTAATGAAATGGGTGTTGAAGTAATGGGAAATTTGTTGTGGAGTCTTATTGGGTGAAGGGGATGGGTTTTGTAAGGTGCCAGGATTAAGAAGAGAAGAGATAGACTTCTGGAACTTTTCTGGGTTGTTTAAGGTCCTGAGAAGAAAAATATTTTTTTTATCTTGTATGATTAGCTTTTCGGCTTTATTTTAGAGATCTTTGTAGCTAAGTTAATTTTGTTTTGTTTTATTTTTATGCCATGCTTTCCATGCTCTGTCTCTATGTAGGAGAGTTTGTTTGGTCTGTTTTGTTAACCAAGGGGCATGATTAATTTTTGTTTGCTTGGTTTGTATTTGGGCTAAGCTGTTGAGAGTATCCAGATAAAGTTTGCTGAAGCAGTTAACAGCTTCGTCTAAGGGGAGTGTTTTTAGTGGGACCCAGTTTTGAGCTTTCAAAATGCTTATGAATTTATTTTGTTTGAAGTGGGTGAGGTTCCTGGATGTTTTGTAGGAGTGTGTTTTGATTGTTTGAGGGTGAGTCCTATGGTAATATGCTGGGAGGTGGTCACTTAGTATGTTGGGTAGGGTGCCTGAGTTTGAGTAATTATGAGGGTGGGATACTGATATCCAGTCTAAGGTAGACTCAGATACTGTGGATAGGCCATGGGTAGGAATACTGATACACTGTGTGAAGCTATGCAGATTTATACTACTGACTGGAGAGGTGGAAGTTAGGTTTTGGCAATTAACGGTGGTGTCACCTAGGATTATGGTCTTTTGTGAGACATTCTGGTTTATCCAGGATAGGAAATCTTCTAGAATGGGAATATTGTGATCTGGGGGGTGTAAACTAATGCAATGCTTTAATGTTTGTTGCTATTAGTATGAGTGGATGTCAGTAAAAATTCTAAGTTTCCAAAAGAGGGGACTGGCTTGGGGTAGGTTGTAATATTTAGGAAGTTTTGACAGATTAATGCTATGCCACCTCCTTTCTTATGAACTGTATCAGACGGAATAATGTTTTAGCCTGGTGGAAGAATTTCAGTATCAGCAATATGCAGTTTTAGCCATGTCTCAGTTATGGCAACAATATTTGGGGTGTGAGTAGTTAGCCAGGCATGAAATACAGTAATTGTATTACAAATACTGCATGTGTTGTTATGAAATGTAGGTGTTGATTTTTTGGATCTGAGGTGGGACTTGGAGTGTGATTTGGACCAGGATTGGGGTGGATGTCGCCACATTATGTTAGAGAGAAAATAATGTGAATAATAGCATAGGTTTGCTGGCCCTGTGAGAGGGGGTTGGGTTGGTGTAAAAGACATAATTTAAGTTTGGAGTTGGTAAGGAATGGCTTTATTTTGACTATATTGTGGGTACAGGTTATAAATAAAGTGAGAGAGATATTTGAGTAACTATCTGTGCTATCAGGTAGTGGAAGGGTTAGGGTGCTTGATATTGGCGGTGATGAGTTTAAGGTGGTATGTGTGGAAGTAGCTTGGATTAGTAGGACTAGAAAAGCAGTGTAGGTGATAATTAAAAATATGAATTTTATGTGATGGTGTTTGTTGGTGGGGGAAGCCATTAGGAAATGGATATGAATGATACGTGTGTAGGAGTAGGCAGATGAGGCTGGATTTTAGGATATTTAATTGCTTGTGGTAGTATATTGGTGAGTTAATTGAGAGGCAGGGTTAGAGAAGTGTATAAATGTAATGGAAGAGGGATGGATGAGAATGGGGATAGGGTAGGGGACTGGAGTGAGCCTGGAATGAGTGAAGGGTGAATGGAGTGGGTAGTGCTGGCTCCAAACAATACAATACGTATAAAACAAAAACAATCTTCAACCAGAAACAGCAAGGTGAGGTCAGGAAAGTGACCAATATAAATCTCTAGGTGGGAGTATGAAAAAAAACACACTTGCACTGTAAGAGATTACTGTACAGGGGAGAATAGTTAAAAAAAACAAATATTACAGAGGATCTCTTTTAAATAGTCTCAGTTTACTTAAATGGCTAGACACTGTTTAGTTTTGTGTGAAAGTGGCAAGGATGAAGGATAGAGCTAAAGTTTGGGTAGGGATTGGACTGATAGAGAATCTAGAAGTAACCGAGGGCTCCTACCAGCATGCTCTCAACAGAGTTAACACAAGAGGTCAAAAGTTGTGCAGCAATACTATTTAACCATACATTCAGTTGTTGCTCTGAAGGTCTATTCCCGTGCTGTGGCTGGTGAACCTGATAGTGTAGTTAAAGGGCAGATGATCTAGTTGGAATTTGCTTCACAAATTGCAGAGTTAGGAGAACTGGGTTAAAAGATATAATATAAGGGTGATGGGCAAACCAACGAGAGAAATAGAAAAAACTGAATATATAAAGAATAACTAAATACAGGTACTTTAAATAGTCACAGATGTTACCGACATGCTTTAGAAACCGTGGTACTGTTATTTGGAATATAGAGCTAGTATGCAACCCTTTATGAACAGGAAATTACAAGTTCTAAATGGTAGCACTATATGACACAGACAGGCACATGTGAAAGGAACTAAAACCTTTGTTGTATAACTTTTAAAACACAGAGCTACATACAGCTAAGTCAGTATTACAACATAAGACACAGGGATGACACCAGAATGCTAATGTGAATGCATGCCTAATTCCTATTCTGTCAAAGGGGGTACAAACTATAAACACAAAATACAATGTTGCAATCAGTTATCCACAGTGTAATTGACAAAGTGAGTCACAGTAGGAAATCAGCCTATCAATTAGCCCAAACTGTTATAAATACCACAGCAATGACCTCAACTCCAGGTACTACAATACACAGCAGCATTTCATAGCTATTATATTCACAAATACAAAATAACCATGAAAGTTATATGAAATGATAATCCCATAAGATACAAGTTAAAAGCTCACTCGTGAGCACACTGCATGGGAACGTTCAGTTCGGGTAAATGTAGAATTTAAAAATGGTATCCATAGGTGCAC
>NC_056741.1:1201448418-1201517020 GCF_019279795.1 Protopterus annectens
TGTGTGTGTGTGTGTGTGTGTGTCTGCGTGGATGCAATTAAAAATAGATATGTTTATCTGTGGAAGCAGGTTTTTGGCAGGGGGCACATGCATAACTCTTCTGAGTGTAATTAAAATATAAAAACTCTGTCATTATTATTCAAATTGAAGGCAGATAATGCATCACAGAACACCTAGATCCTCAGAGATTCTGGTGGTCCCCGCAGCCCTGTAGTTTGTAAAAAGGGCTGAAAGACAGCACTGCCATTATTTGCTTTATTCTTCCTCACCATCAAACTTCAGAGTTGTGCACAGAAGGTCACTATAGAATGTGTGTGGGCTGAGGATAGTGCGATCATTATTATTTTTTTAAACTTTCCCCACATTCAAACTTCAGAGGCATGCATAGAAGATCAGTATAGCTTTTCTAGAGATGGTGTACTGTCTAACAGCAATAAATTAGAATATATTATTGTGATCATGACATTTTCATTTTTTTTCAGAATCAAACATAATACTTGTATACTCCTTGCTATCTCATAGGTGTAGAGGTGCAGAGTCATACTGCATATTCAGGACCCCTCTACAAAATGAACAGCTTCAGAACCACTAGATCAAAGGATTACAATTTTGCATGTGACATAAATAAGACATGTTGGCTAAACAGATATGTGTCTCAGAGGATCCCCATGCTCTGAAATAGACTCCCTATCCACATGAAGCAGAGTCCATTCCAAACAGTATTTAAGCTTAACCTAGACCAATGAATGGGAAATCAGAAATTTACCCCAGGTTTGGCTCCCATGTCTCTGACACACTGAGGCAAAAAGTAATGCCCAAACTAACATACTTCTCCACATAACCTCTAGAAAGTTCCTAATTAACATACCCCCTCCAATTAAACACCCATGATACACAGGGACGCAATTTGGTTGGATTGCATGGCTTGCCTTATAAAGGTCCTAGTGGTCATTAGCCTGGTATATACCTATGAACCTATATCTATGCCTGACAGCAACAAGTTGAAATGTGTTACAATGTTCTATTTCTTCTTTTACTTACATCACAGTCTGACATCATTGAATTATACTGAAGGGGGCTGTCTTTTGCAGATGAGATGAGTAAGTATGTTGTGTAGATGCAGGACAGCAGCAACTTGACATATATCACTTTGACCATTTATTCCTTCACTTTCATTCCAACCGAATATCAGAGGAATACACAAAAGGAGACTGTCTTTTTGATGGGGATTGTGAGATTCCCAGCTATGATTTATATGTTCTTACAAGGATTTGCCTTATCCGTTTATTGGGAACTACTATTTTGTCAGTTTTGCACAACAAGCCTTGCAAAGAACATGTTTCCTCTTAGAAAGAAAGAAGAAATAAGACTAACTTTAGTTCCTTAGTCATGACTTCTGTTCAGGTCATGGCTGGATCAAAAGGTTAGGGGAATAAGCTCTGAAATGCAATGCAGATAAGTTAAAATTCTGTGGCATCTGGGAGCCTAGTGGCCCCCAAAACCCTGGCCTAATTGTAATTATTTCCTCCAGTTGCTACAGTGCAGTCTTGGCCAGTTACAGTTGTTGATAGGATGCATGGCTAAGCAGAAAAGTATGATAAGGTGTGAGAAAACATGAAAAAAGTAATCTTCTTAATGGTGTGAGGAGGCTGAAATTAATGGACATTTGTGGTCTTGACTGCCATATTACAATACTGATGTTTGCTAGTACTGCATATTGGCATTTCTGTGACTGGACCTCTGTGGCATAGATGGATTCTGAATAACACAACAAATATGAATGGTCCTCTAAGGGACTGGCTACCCTATAGAGAGTTTTTTTCCCAGCACTGCATTCTTAAGTTTGCTGACTGTCATCTAGAGCCTTGTTGTAAAAAGCATTGTAATCAAAATCAGTCTTCATGTTTTGTTATGTTTGACACCTATTATTACAGTGGCTTTAGAAAGTAGAAAATTATCAACATTTGATTTGTTTATGGTTACACTGATGTCAGGAATCATGACCACTGAATGGCTCCTCAACCATTAACAAATAAAGAAATACCAGTGCCAGTGCCCCCACTGTGGATTAGTTTTACTTGTTACTGGTTGACCATTAAGACTACCGAGGTTGTGAGATCATGGCTGCTGTCACTGTTTCATCTGTTAGTGCTTATGTTTACATGTTGTCTATGCTTTACTGTACATTTACTACATACAGTCACTGCATATGGTAATTGAACTGGGCACACCTGAGTGTGGCTTGTCTGAAGAGGTAAATTTACTTGAGACAAGGGGTGTGGTTACATTATGTCATAGATTTGACTTATTTGTCAGGAAATGGATGTAAAATTGGAAACTGATATATGTGTGTGTGTGTGTGTGTGTGTGTGTGTGTGTGTGTGTGTGTGTGTGTGTGTGTGTGTGTGTGTGTGTGTGTGTGTGTGTGTACATAAATACATTTACCATTTTGCATTCTGTGGTTTTAATCAGTTGTATGTCATGTAAACAAGGCTACAATAAAACTGTTAAAGTAACTGTTACTTTAAATAGAGATGTTTCTTTAAGAAAGTCAGCCATTTCAGAGTTGTTGGCCTAACCTGATGCAAAATTTTATGTCAGGAGTAGTAGTTTTGGGTGAAAAACTGTAGATTAAAGAAAGACAAGGGGTAAGCTTCCAGGAGGTACCTATATATCTTTCCAGCCCACTGAAAACTTGAAGAAAAAGAGATGTCAAGAATCTCATGGAAATCTGTTAAGACATACTGTATCCCTGCTGCAAGGCTGTATGTTTAATGGTACTTAAAGTCGTTTTGTTATTCCACATGATTATTCGGGAAGAACCTGCATTTTTTTCTGATTGTATTAAGGAAGAAATACGTTATTTTACAGAATAGTCCCTGTTGCATTTTATATTCTACACTGGTGGGTACAACAGGCATAATATGAAACAGTTTTATGCCAAAAGCTATGAATTTATACCTTTCACTACCTATGAAAAGGTCATTTGTTTATTTTCCCCAGCTAGAGAGACAGCATATTTCTGAAGTGTGCTGTTAGATGAACTATTGGAGCAAATCTCTCTTTCCTAAAGGGAAGGAAGTCCTATGGTATGTGCTGTGAGCGTTTCTGTGGATGCATCAGTGATTGTCCTTTTGCATAGATTTACAACTGTGGAGCAACTTATAGGCACACCTGATAGAATTCAAGCAGCATGCCCACCAGTTGATATGAGACTGCAGTGACTAGGCCACAAGCATGCCAGCCCAGTTAATATATGTATATTTATGTGTATACATATGTATGTGTGTATGTGTGTATATATATATATATATATATATATATATATATATATATATATACACACACACACACACACACACACACACACACACGTCTGTGTACGTGTGTGTGTGTGTGTGTGTGTGTGTGTGTGTACACACACACACACACACACACACACACATATATATTGTTTAGTTTTTGCTATTTTCTATGTAAAATTTGCTCAGTTTGTTTCTGTTTCCACTATGTATTGTACTTCATACTATGGAGCTTGTGCTATGTATTATTGGAGCTTTTCTCCCCTTGCCTCCCTGAAAACAAACTATTTGAGCCCAGTGGACCTCCCCTGTCATCAAACTAGAAATTAAATAAATAAATAGAGTAGAAAAATATGCCCTTTCCCCATGATAGTGTGATCTTGAATTTAGAATTCATAAATAGCAGGGGAGTGTGGGGGGAGTCCATAAATATGGGTGCAGGGGAGCTTGCCCTGTGGGAAAAACTTTGTTTTAAACAATTTTCCTTTCATAAGTTTTCAAGATTGTCTCACTTCAAAATCCTGAAAGCTCAAAATACTGAAAACTCATAATACTGAATCTCATAATACTGAAAAACATACAGGACACCAACACTGGCTGTATTGCAGCAGAAATACATACAGAAACAAAGAAAAGATAAAAAAATATCAGTCTAAACGAACTATAAGCAGGGGGGTAAACCCCCTGTACCCCCCATGTGGGAGGCTGCGTCCCCGCACACCCACTGCTACTTAAATATATCAACTCTGAGATTGCACTTCACTACACTAAGATGAGTTATGTTGCAGTATAGTACATTAAAAGGGAACATGACTAAGGTTACAACAGGCAGTCATGAAGCATGTATTGGTATGTTTGCCATTTTGTTCTGTGAAGTGTGATCTCAGGGTTGATATATTTAAGTAGCTTGCTCCCTGCTTATAATTGTAGATGAGTAATATGTTTCTGTATATATTTCTGCTGCAATACAGTCAGTGTTGGTGTCCTGTATGTTTTTCAGTATTATGAGATTCAGTATTATGAGTTTTCAGTATTTTGAGCTTTCAGGATTTTGAGTTCAGGATTTTGAGATTCAGGATTTTGAGCTTTCAGGATTTTGAAGTGAACCCACATGTATATCATCAGTGTGTTGCAGACAGTATGCATTTGTGGACAGAGTGAAAAGGGGATGTGGAATTGATCTGACTGTGTAAATGTTTCTTAAGAGAGTAAGAGTCAAATGAGCATACCTGTTGAATTAATTCTCCAGTGATGCAATAGTTCCACCATCACACACACAAGCTGATTGTTGTGAGATTGGGACCCCCTACTTATCTAGCTACACAATCTAGAGGATGCAGTACCTAATGCAAGTGCCACCACAGAAGTCTGACTTTTATAATGTGAGAGAGCACTTCATAGATTATGACATCAGCATTATATGACAGAAAAAAATATGCTGGGAGAAGAATCTGACAGTGACGTGGACTCGGCCTGCAGTGTAACAGTACTTCAAGGCTACTACTTTTTTAAGACCAGCAGTAGTTAATTTCATATTTGCACAACTTTACACACACACACACACACACACACACACACACACACACACACACACACTGTGGCAAGTCTGCTTCTCTTCCATTGAGCCTAGAAGCTCTAAAAGCTTGATTTCTCACAACATTCTTAAAAATGTGCTGAGGGTGCATACTGTCATGTGACAGCAAAGTATTCACATGGCATGGATTCTTGTATTGTTTTGTGTACAGCCTGTTGGTGTCATCCCTCAATATTGCTACATCAAGGAAGTTGATTTCATCTACAGAATTTATGGAAGTGAAATTTAAAAATATGGTACTACTATTAACATAACACACAAATTCAGATAACTGTTGCTTGGTTCCATTCCATGAAATAAAAAGGTCGTCCACAAATCTTCTGAAAAATGAAATATATTTACTATAGGAACCTTTTAACAAATATTCATTCTTCCCAAACCACCATAACGGCATTGGCGTAGCTATTGGCACACGAGGTGCCCATAGCTACGCCATTGCTCTGCCAGCAAAAGGTTTTTCCAATTACAAAAACATTACGGCATAGGACAATTTCAAGTAAAGCCTATAAAGACTTTATAGATTGCACTGACAATGTTATTAAAAATTCAATATAGAGAGGTTATGATGAGAAGATGGTAAAGAATAATGTACAGGAAGTGGCCAAACTTAAAGATTCAGTAGCAAAACCTTATTTCTCAGACAGAAGTGCTTCTAGTAACATTAAAAATACTAATACTACAGGGAAACTTAAGATGCCCCTTATTACTCATCCGATGTATATAAATATATGGGCATAGTAAAGAAATATTTGGGTATTTTAACCTCAAAGACATTAGTAATGTTATTGACCATGAACCTAGGTTTTTGTTTAAAAATGAGCTGTCCCTTAAAAGGAAGTTATGTTTTCCAAGGAATGAATTTAAAGCTTTAGAGTATGAAGGTTTAACTATGTGTGGACGGTGTAATTATTGTAGTTACTTGAACACCAATACTAAATTTATGCACCCAGATGAAAAAAGGGGATACGCTTTTAAAATTTCTGCTACATGTAATACTAAACATGTGATATATCTTGCACATTGTTTGAAATGTTTTAAATTCTATGTTGGGAAAACTGATAGGGCACTTAAAGATCGAATCAGAGAACATATATATCATATTAATAGAAGGGATAAAGTTAGTGCACTTTCTAAGCATGTCAGTGACAATGATGATGGACATATTTTTAAGCTTATTGTCATAGGAAGGGTTAATGAGAATATCAGAGGTGGTGATGTCCGCAATAAAACTGAGGCCTTAGAAGCCAAATGGATTGTTAGACTAAAAGCAGACTGTGGGCATGGTTTAAATGACCATATACCTTTGAAGCCTATTTTAAAGAAGAGACCACTTTTTCGATGAAAAAGTTTTTCATATGTGTTTATACTTTAATTATTAGTTTTTAATATATGCATTTTTAATATATATATATATATATATATATATTTTTTAAAACACTTTTAATAAAGTTTCATGTGGATTTTCAATACATTATTACGTATGCTTTTATATTTGTACCACTTTCTTTAAAAAAATGTGTTTATGTGGCTTTAAGTAAAAATATCATGTGACCAGTCACTGGCTGTTTTGCAGCACTTCTAGAGTATAAAATGATGCTTAAATGAAACATTGTTACACCTGACGAAGTGGGGTACACACCTATGAAAGTGCTAGTGTTGTTTTGTGTTTGGATGTCATCTGTTCTGGAATAAACTACTTTGAAACTGGAATCAGCAGCCTGCTCCTGGTCCTTCTTTGGTTTGTTTACATTTGAACTATATTTTTTTTGGGGCATGGAGACTTGCATTTGGTGGTAGTTATTTTACTGACTTGGGTGCAATATTTGACAGCATGGAAGGAGATGGTCAACAGACAACGCTGTTTTGCCAGGTATGGTCTGCACCTCTCCCCTCTAGGCTTTTGAATATTAGCTAAAACATTGTCTTCCCTCATAGTGCCTTTTTTAGGCAATGCTAAACTTAAAGTAATTCCAGCATAGCAAATGAAAACCAAGAAAATCCAAAGGTCCTACTCCTCAATGCTAGAAGTATAAACAAAAAAACTCCACTCCATACAAGCTCTCTTCAACCTAGAGGATAGTGATGTCTGTGCGGTCACTGAGACATGGTTTAAAGCTGTGGAGAGCACACTAGGCAAGTAGCGAATGGAAGTCAATTGCCAGGCATTTTTTTTTTATATCTAATACACGCAATTTATGGGCACTTTAGAGTCACCAATCTGCCTACCACTTAGTCAGAAAATACAATTTTTAAAGCCTGTTTAGACCCAGATGATTATTAATGATCCTGGTCACTTTTTTATTCTTTTTCATATGAAGGGTATAAAGCTACCTTAAGCAATCAGACAGATGAGAAATTTTGCACTCCTTCATTAGGAAGTGCATATGTATTAAATATGGGAGACAGATTTCAACTGCCTCTACATTTTTGTTCTTATATTAAATATAATTGTCTAATGAGTTTGACATACACAAGTTTTTTTTTTAGTAATGCTCAGATACACTTGACAATACACATCTAGTGTATGGTGTGGAACCATTATTAAGATATTTTGATGCACTGTAAATCTTGTCAATCTTTTCAGATACATTTTTCATGCAAAAACATTGCCACTTGTCACCTGAGTACAAAAATGCAATATAGGTATAATTGGTGGGAATCTTGTGTTCTTTCTCTAAGTAGTCAAAATTACATTTAGTTACTAACCCCATTTCAAAACTAAAAAAAAAAAAAAAAAAAAGTACAGTCGCCTGTATGGAGCAAGACTTCCACCCTGTGGCTCTTTGTGGAACTGCATAGCTTTGTCAGTGCTCATTCTTTTGACATGTTTATCAAATGCTAATTAACTATATGCACCGAAGTACTATTCACATAGGAAAGTAGAAAAATGACCAAGTATTTTAGCCATTTAATATGATAACTGTGCTTTTAGCTAATTCAGGACAATAATGTGAATTCTGAAAAGGGTAATAAAAGATTTGGGAGAGAGAAAAGTCTTGATTTCCATGTAAGTGTGTAATGCTACACAAACAGCAGAATTCTGCAGAGAAAAGTTTAAAACAAGAAGCAGGTTAATAACTAAGAGTGAAATAGGTTGATATCAGTTCTTTACAAAAGAGATTTTCAGGTAAGTGAAACATATGCATTAGCCATAATAACAGACCTTTAGGTAGAAGGTCTGCCTTCTGTGTTTGATAGGATGTATGCCTTTACCATCATGTAGGACTGACCTCACAATGGCTAGTGCTTTATATCAGTGATGAACTGCTGAACACAGAAAAGGGCAAAAAAAACTCCAACCCAATGAGGGCAGAGAGTGGAGGACGTTATATGCTATGGAATATGTATCGTCTTTTCCCTGGTCTTTCATCTTTATGGTAAGTAAATGCATTTTTATATAAGAAAACATACCTCTCAACCAATCAGGGATACATTTCAAATGAATCAGGGACAAAGCCAGAAAAAATCAGGGACAATGAGGGACACTTTTAAAATATTTGTGCTATTAACTTGAGACATTCACAGAATCACAGCATGCGAATTAATGTACATTTTGTGAGGTAAAAGAAATCTACAACTCTTAATTATTACCATTATTCGTTAAGTTAAATTCACCAACTTTCCTCCAAAAGTCAGCAGTTTTAGAAGGGATTAAGAAGGGCAGAACTAAAATTTGAGTCAAAATCAGGGACGTCCCCGAAAATCAGGGACAGTTGAGAGGTTTGATAAGAAGATAGTCATCTTCACTAAACAACTGGACAAAATCCCTACTCAGTACTTTTGGATGGTCATCATCATTAGAACTTATTGCTGGAACATGTAGTGTGTAAAAACACAGTGTTGTTTCTGTGGCTCAGAAGTAATTCTTACAGATGCATAGGCTGACAGAATGGAAGCACGTTACCATCTTGACTTTATAAGTTTGCAGCACAGACGTAGACTAGTAATGTCAAATAACGTAGAGCTCCTGCAGTTCTAAGCTCCCTTTAAGTGATATACCGCAATTGCTATAACTTAACAAACTGCCATATCTAACACCTCTTGCTTTAGAAATAATTAAATCCTATTCAATTATGCACAGGGTAGAAAACTTCTTAGCACTGTCTGTGTGGAATACATTTCACAAATAATAAACATCAGTATACCCTTTAACATCAGTTATATACTCATTCTGAATATTAAATTGTTTTTACTTAACCCTCCAAAACTGAAAATTTATAAAAAATTAGTCCACCTAGCAACACACTTTATATTTCCCACATAGACTGATTTCAAGTTAATGTAGTGTGCTAAAATTATTTTCCTGCAAATTCAGCATGTGTTGCCTTTGCATCACTACACTCAGATTTATCCAAAAACTGATCACAATGCCTATCATCACATTTAACAAACTACAATAACAATAGAGGGTATGCTCTGCTCTTACAGAATGGCAGAATTATTTTCAGATACTCCTCTCTGCAGCATCAGAATGCTGTACTTTGCTGAGTCAGGTACCTTTGTTGATGACTTCCGTAGACCCTGTCTTCCCAATCTTGAATACAATAATGTCTCCTAAAGTTTGCTTTAATAATCACTTTACCTTTCATTATCCCATTATTCCTTAATTTTTAGTCTGGGCATTTTGCGCTAATTCTTTCTTCATATTTTAATAAAGTTAAATTATTTGTCCTTCTAAGCAGAGTTTCTGCTTCCTTTGCCTTTCTTGTAGCAGCTGAATAATAGAACGCTTACCTTGTGACAGCAACAGTGAAAATGAAGTCAATAATTGTTATCTCAGATGTCTACATATTCGAAAACTAGAGATGTTCTGTGGCCTGTAGTACAGTACTGTAGTGTTCCAGGATGGATAAGTAACAATCTATTGACAGATTTGTTTTCTCGGTTTGCACCATAAACTCTATCTGTCCATTACTTTCAGGGTGTTTGGAACTTGAGGTCAGTTGTTTACGATCCCACGATTTATCAAATGTGTGAAACTCATGACTGACAAATTGTGGTCCATTGCCACTGTGTACATCTTGCAAAACAGGACCTAAGGTTGTTATATGAGTTAGAGGTGGACCTTTCAGCTGCACAATTTCAGGAAACTAGAATGATAGTCAACAAATATGAGAAACAAATCAACACCAACCTTCATCCACAGCAAAGGTAGAATTTTATGAGGGATGAGTTCATCTTACTTGATTTAATTTCAGTATAGGTTGCAGACTTCACAGTTTTGGACCTAATATTTGCTTTGTCATCCCAGGCCAATTCAAAATGTCACAATATCTCTCACTGCATTTGCTCATGCGTAGCTGTGACTCATGGGGTCCTCCAGGCATATACTGTCGTAGTTGTGAATTGATTATTCTTCTTCTTTAAACAATGAACCTCGGAGTATTAATGCTTTATGCCTGGATGGAAAATAAGCATTTATTAATGGATTACGTGATTTTGCTTTACTTGGACATTCAGATATAATGGCTCATAAAGCAGCTGTAACTCATAGACTTTCTGAATACAAGTTTTGGGCTCCTGCAGCTTTTTAGACATTACTGGTAGTTGACAAACAACCCATAATACTTCTAGGCCTCTTTCAGACAAATCTTCCTTATACTCCTGTAAGTATACTCTGCTTATGCATATTCTGTATGCATAAGATTATAAGACTTGTATTGAACATGTGGGTCATATTTTTGTAATGAAAGACATATTCTCTGGAGTCTTGCAGGAGCAATGTTCTGCACTGGTTTCCAGGTTGGTTTTGTAATGATATTTTACCATAAATATAGTTGTGAAATTTCTAACTGCCAAAAATTATAGCTAGCATCTCTTTTTCAATTTGAGGATTGTATTGTTGAGAATATGTCAGTGACCTTTAATCTATATGCAGCTGGTCTACCCTCCTGCAGTAAGACTGCATCAAGCCCTTTTCAGCTTGCATCTACCTATAACATAGTAGGTTTGAGATGTGTCATAAAAAATGACTGCAGGTGCTGAAACGAATAGATGTTTCAACAAGTCAAAGCTATTTTCCCATTCTGTTAACCAAAACCAATCACCATCACACTTTGGAGGCTTCCTTAATTGCATTGTCACATCTTGCAGGTTTGGAATAAACTTTAACGTTGTAGCATGCCTACAAATTAAATTACAGATACTTTAGTATTTGATTTATATTAATTATTGACTTCACTTTACCAGAATCTGGTTTAAGTCCTTCTGATGACAAAATATCACCCATGCACTTCAAAGAAGCTACACAGATTTGTATTTGGTTTTGGTGCACTTTAAGGATTTCCGTCTCATCTTGTCAAGCCATGTAATCTGTAAGCAGACCATGTTCCAATTTATTTGCACACCAGATTAAAATATCGTTATTCATACTCACTATGTCACTGACCCCTTTCAAAATATTATCAGCAAAAGGCAAGGACAGCACTTTATATCTGTCTAAGGATATACTGAGTATGTATGACCTTAAGCTGCATTTATCTTTCTTAACGTGCCTGAGCCATTGCTTAGTATCAAGTACAGAGAAATACTTTGCACTGTATGTCATAACTACTATCTCTTCTCTTGTCTGAAGTTGATATCGTTCCCATTTGAGCTGTTTGTTTAAATCTTCAGGATCTATGTGTAGCCTGAATTTGTCTTACTTGACTACTGTAGTACCCAAGGCTAGAATGCACTTTAATTTGTACAGGCATGGCTCTGAGTGCAACAGAAACTTTTCACAGGACATAAATTACAGGTATTGTTTCAGAAGTCTTAATATGATAGTCACCTTGCAGACACAACCCACCCCTTCAAATACATCAATAGCATTTGTCAAAATAGCATAAATAATCTGCAATACAGGTGACTGTCTATAAATGCTTTACTATATTCTGGGCTTTGTTTAGATATTTGCCACTGTAATTTTAAAATAAGTGATTCCTTTTTACAAACAGTCTAATTAATGACTGCATTCCTCATACTTCCCTTTCAGTCTCCACTGCTTGTTGTGTAAAAGTCTGCAGTAAGCTGGCTTTTTACAACTGACCACTCAGCTAAACACACGACCTCACAAACCTTAAGCAACTTGGTTTCAGTGCTGATGTGTAGTAATTGTATCTTTCCAATACACAACAGTCACACAAACTTCCTGACACACAAACAGAAGGATGAACTGGAGCTGTACCTTTCAGCTGCATAGGGGTTGGGAGCGTGGCCAAATGGTTAAGGTGTTTGCCTTATAAACACAAGGCACAGGGTTTGAGTCTCACAAGAGATAATTGGCTAGGCTTAAAATGCCTCGCAAGGGCTGTTAGCCTAGTACTAATCTATGAACCTATAACAACAACCGTTCTGACTATCAACAATTGACTTCAAGCAATTGTCATGCACTTCCTCATCCTCAAAAACTTTTTCAGACTGGACAAATCTAAAATCAACCTCTGGGGGTTCTGCTACTTGGGAACAAAGAACAAAGAGGAATCTGGAACAGTAACCTTACTACTTGTAAAGGAATAACATTCTCTAAAACTTATTTCTCAACAGAAGCCACATCCTGGAAAAAGAAACTTGGACAAATCTAGAAATGTTTGAGTCAAATATGCCAAGAAGAACTCTATTTTGTTTCAGATGTTCTAGCCCCAACCAACAAATGGCTTATTTAAGATTAAAATAAGAAACACACAAAGACAGATGGTAGTTTATAATGGTTAGGGATAACCATTTGAAATGTCAGGACCTGTTAGAACAAGTCACAAAATGTGGAGACTGAATAACTGAAATATCAGACTTGTATATAGCAAATGCAATATGCTATTTGTCAGAATATTCCTTTTTCTCCAATGTATGATAATGTTGGTGTTGGTATATATAAGTTCAGGGGGGTTGCAGGGGGATTACCCCCTGCAAAAAGAAGTTTTAAGGAGAAGAGCAATTTTCAAGATTCGATCTTCCCCAGGTTTTCAGTCTTTTTTTTTCTCTGCTTTTTGACACTCATCATTTCAAGAGCCAACATTTCAATAGGGAGCCATAACAACAAAAGTATATGAATAAAGAGACCCAGTTGTTCAATGATAATTAAAACCATTAATATGAAGTCAAAATGACACATATGAAAGTTAAGTACTTACCATAAAGACAGATTAGGGTTGACGGTGGCTATTCACTATATGACTTTAGCTGCAGGCTCAAGTCAGTTTAGCATGAAGACTTTCCCAGTCCTCCAGCTCCTCCCCCTCCCATAATGATCTGCAATTCTATTCAAGCTCCATATTAAATATGCCCCTGCCAGTGAGTGACAGTTTTTCATGCTGATGAGTTCAATTACGTATATGCTAGACAATCATGCTCCCCAGGCCTCAGATTCTTGGTAGGGGGATAGAGGGTGCATATATTGAAGATGATGGACATAAATCACCCAAATCTATTAATGTGATAAGTATGTAACTTCCATAACTCTGGTGATCTTATCTACCCTTTTAAAGAACAGGACAGTGTCCCTGGCTCATTTTTCTGTGTGGTATCATGAAAAGATACCACAGATGACAGACATCCTGAAGGCAGACCTAGGCCTGGAGGTCACATCCAGTTTCTAGTGTCTTGCAAATGTATGCAGAGAAGCCCATGTTCCAGTCTCACAAATTTCTTCCAGTGAAACATTTTTGATAAATGTCTGAAAGAAGCCAGCACTCTAGTAGAATGAGCTGTATGGTTGTTATACTATTCATAACACAGTTAGTTTTATACTCTGAGACACCCACCCAGATAAGGTTATTTTGGAGATCATAGACCATTTTCAAGGAACAGAACACATAAACAAATTGATTTTTTTTCTTGACATACTAGTTCTATGCAAATAATTGCAACTGCCTGTGAGCATTCAAAATCTGTAAAATATATCTTTGTTGTGGTACTCCAGAAAAAATACAGACAGATTGATGTTTTGGTTTAGATTAGAATCGGTGGTTACTTTACATATAAACATAGGATTGTTTTTTATCAATGCACTATCTTTATAGAACATTAAGTAAGATGGGTCAATGCATAAGGATTGGATTTCAGCTAAACATTCATTTAACATAATAGCTACTAATAACATTGTCTTCCATCTCAGCTATTTTATCTACAGTTTACCTGAGGTTCATATGGTGGAGAAATAAGCTTCCCCAAAATAAAATTTAAATCTCAAAGAGAAACATGTTTTATGAATGGAGGTCTAATATAAAAAGTCCCTTTTTGAATGGTTTTACAAATCTTAAGAGATGCCAAAGTAGAACTGCATGCTCCCTAGCCAGAGAATTGTTATGCCTAGGCTTGTATAGGCCCTAGGGCCGATAGCCTTGTACCAACCTATGAACCTAATGAAAGGTAGATGTTACAGAGAAGTATACTTTAATACAATTAGGACTGAAGTCCATTTCAAAAATATGTACCAAGAATTCCAGTACAGAAACCACTGGAGCGATAAAATGATCCAGACCTCTGGATGAAGCCTAAATTGCAAAACAAAACCACCTTTCTCTATACGACTGATAGCAGAAGCAGTGATCAGAATGATCTTAGGAAGATAAGAAATGTCTACAGCCATCAACAAAAATGGAGAAACCAAACAGTCAGGAGGAGAGAAAAAATGTCTGTGTGAGACTTGTCAGGCAATTATGAGAGAAGGATTCCAAATGCCTCCAGATGTAGAAGCTTATCCAGGAGATGAGACTACACCAAAGGAAACAAGGCTTGCTGTGATCTTGCATAAACTCACCTTCTGGTGGAAAATGGAGATCAGTGGAAAAGGAAGAAATGCATACAGTAGTCCTAAGGGCTTCATCTTTGCCACAGTATCCTTGGGGAGCCATCCTACTGGGAGTATTAAGGAAAATAAGTTGATGCATTTTTATTGGTTTGGGATGTAAAAAGATCAGCACAAGGTTTTCTCAGTGACAGAAAAGATTCTAAGCTGAAGTCATGTTTAAGGACCACTCACAGATCACTCCTGAGGCATTAGAAGGCAGAAACATACCCAACAAGGAATTGGCCTTCCCAGGAATGTGAGAGCTGCTATCAAAAAGCAGTTGGAAGGCCTAGCCCATCCTGACACCCTCATGTCCGAATGATTGAAAAGATATAAATGGGTACCTTACAACCCCCATGTTGTTATGGGTATCTTCTACATTATGGAAGAGGGCCTTAAAGGACTTGTAGAGTCAGGAGAACTGTTATCATTTCCAGCAGATTTGTGAGCAGTTTGGTCTCAAGTAGTAGTCATGTGCATTGAACCATTCTACAATGACAATAATCCCCTTACTTTTGGCAAAGGCATCTGTGATAATTGCTGCAAAAGGAATTGGAAAGAAAAAGAGACTGCCAAGAGAAAAAAAATAGGAGTTTGAAACCCTACAGAAGGTGTGACTTACATGCTTTTGAAATTCTGAGTAGGTCTGAAAACTAGCCAAAAAGCTGGTTTCACTGAGTTCTTAACATCCATTTCATCACCAGCATGTAAAATTGACCATGCAACACTAGAAGACTTTTGGTTGATATGAGCCTCATAGTTCCAAAGTCTTACAAGAGTAAAATTAAAAATCCTTCTGAATGAGACTGCCTGCTGCAGTTACAAATGGGGAATCCCTTCTGGGAGAAGATCTCTTGGCAAGGCAGAGTGCCCAAGGAGTATACTGTAAACATTATGGACTGTTACAGTGTTTGCCATGATGAACAAAGACTGAAACAGGCTCAGTAATGACCCATCTCAAGGTGACTGATTTAGCGTACATTCAACTCTGCTAATAGCATTTTCTGCCCTCACATTCTAAAAATGTGTCATCTGAAAAATAGGTACAAATAATATAATCTGATGGTGCGAGATGGTGGAGATGACGTCACTTCTGCCAGAAGCAGGGCAGAGATAGAACAGTTTAGAACTGTCCCCATTAGGGCTAAGAAAACAGGTTGAGAATTATTCTGTATTTCAGGCTTCTCATCTCACTAGAATACTCATATACATAATTGATGATTGCAGACTTTCTAGATTAGGTTGTCTCTTGCAGGCAAACAACTGCACTGCACCACTCTTCCTAGGGGAAAAAGACATTTTTCACTCTATATAAGATTCACTCTTTGTATCACCATTATATATTTACTTGTGTATTCAAAATAGGTACATAAGTTCTTAATAAGTTCTTAATAAGCATGCAGTCCAGGAGACCACTGAGGAGACCAGCCCAAACTCTCAGTTGTTCCAAAGCACTGTCTATTAAGTGACTTGCTCAGGGAAATACAGCAGGCAAATGAAGGCTGTCGGAAGTACCTCATTAAAAACTCATAGCCTTTATCATCCTTCTAACTGTAAGATTGCCAGACAAAGCAAAACCCACAAGAAACAGAAAGAGTTCTCATTTTTTTTAAAGAGTTATTTTATAAGGAAGTCCCATTAACCCAGTTTGCATTCCCTTCAGTATGATTCCAATAAGAAAACAATCATACAACAGACAGGCTACATGCATGTGCCGATGGTGGTACCAGTGACTGATGCAATGTTTACAGCCTTAGATTCAGCATAAACTGGCACAGGGCCATGCATTTAAATCTGCGTAGAAGTAATCCAAAAAGGAAAGAGCTAGTTTTCTGATGACCATATGGCTAGAAGTATTTATTTAGAAAACACATCATATAATTTAGTGTTTATAAGGTAGTTTTAGAGATATACAAGATTAATCTGTACCCATACTAATCTACTGCAATATTAATCTTGCTAAGATTGGGGCAGTGGGATAGCAATCATATCTAACAGTCTAAAACACAGTATACATTCAACATCTTCAGATGTAAGTGGAAAAAATAGTTATGCCAACCTTATATTCCTCAGAGTTAACAAACCTGCATAAAAGTGGGTTTAACCAGTATGTTGTTTTCCTTTCGGCTTTTCCTGGTTAGGGGTCGCCACAGCGGAACTCTGGTTCGCTAATAATTGGCAGTTGATTTTTATGGTGCCAGCCTGGCGCCCAACCTTCAACGAAGGCACGCCCATTCACGCATGTCTTTCGAACGACACTCGACCACAGGGAGGACATGCAGACTCCACACAGAAGGCACTCCAGCCGAGAATTGAAGGGGAGAACCTCTTGCTGTGAGGCGACAATGCTACCGCTGCACCAGCGTGGCTTGGGTTTAACCGGTATACAAATACATTTTGTGAAGCTTAGGCCCTTTAAAACTGCAAAATAGTTTCTGTTATTTAAATATTTCAACTATGTAGCTTCAAAGGTAGAGGCACTAAATTAGCAACTTTACTGACACATTTAGGTGGATGAAATTATAAAGCCCTTCACCAACATGGGAAATGGCAGGACTTGAAAACAATTTTACAATCAGCTTGAAATACAGTAATTATATCAAAATGTTATTATGGTTTATTAAAACATTTATTTGGAAAACCAGTGCATATTCCAAGCCTCATCAGTGTAATTCTGCAATTAGACTGTATGACCTAAAATGTGGGTTTACGTACACTAAGTCAGAGACTGCTGTTTCTCAAAATATTCACCTTTTTCCAAGGTATGGCATTCTCAAAGTCAGTATGCATAAATTTGGGAGGGATCATTCACTATCATTGAAAGTGGAGGGGTGTTTGTCCCCATAATAAAAAAAACAACTGTAAATGAGAATAGCAATATCTACATTTGTTATCTTTCTGTATTTTCATTGTTTGTTTTTCATAATTCTAGGGCTCACAGTTGCAAGTTTCAGAATTATACTGCTGGGATATTTATGGCAAAATTCTCATGATAGCATCCATGCAGGGAGAAGAAATTCAGTCCAGAAAAAGCAGCTTCACCATTTGTCTGCCAGAGCACAGCTAATTTTTAAAACAGGACAATGCACTTGAGCTGCTCCATGTTCAGATCACCATAGGTAAAATCCAATATCACTTACTTGCAAGCTATAGGTCCCCCTCTGTGACCCAGGAAACCCATGCCATGTATTTAAACTTATTAGAAACACTAACTGTTTGTTTGGTGTGCTTGTGTTGTGTGTATGTGTTTTGGATCAGCAATTTTTTTCCCTAGGAAAGCTTTCACTTACATAAGTTTGATCAATCAGCGTTTGCTTTTTTTAAGCGTTCGCTGATCTAATATAGAACCGTCCTCACTAATATGGGAGACTTCTGCACACCCCCTAATGTAATGTCTTCCCTGGTAAATTCAGATCACAAAATGGTTTACTTTGAAGTAAAAATAAAACCTGTACCCCCAGCTAAACTGGAAATATTCAGGAACTATTCTAAAGCTAAGTTCCTGCTATTAAATGAGAACCTGGCAAAATTTCAAGCCCCCATAAACCCTGAGAACACTTCTGCCTATGCAGTACTGTTCACAGAAACTCTCTAATAGCATGTTAATAACTGCATAGAGGCAGCTGTACCCACCAGGAAGAACTACAGAATTAACTCAAAAAACAAGCCACCCTGGTAAAATCACAAAATCTATCGGATGTATAACAGGAGGAAGAAAATCATGGCAAACATTAGGAGGTGCAGCACCCAGCAGGATAAAAGCACTCTCATCAAACTAAACAAGCAACTCAGAGGATAAATAAGGTCTACCAAAACCAGATTTGAGGTATGTTTGGCCTCCCAGGGCAAGCACAATCACAAAGCATTCTTTATCTATGTCCGCAACCTCAAAGACAATACACAGCTGTGTGCAAAGTTCATTGTAAATAAAGCCACCTATACTGAGCCAGATGATATAGCAAACCTTCTCGCTGATAAATACATCTCCAACTTTACTCCTCTCTCTCCCCCTCAACCTTCCCTCAGGAAATATCATCAAATATAACACCCCCTACTATCACTAAGGAACAGGTCATTAATGCTCTCAGACCAAGAACACTGCATCAATGGGCCCAGACAATATCCCAGGATCCCTTCTAAATAGCATAAAATAAGACCTGTCAGTGCCTCTGGAATTACTATTTAACTGTAGCCTCCAAACAGGCTTTGTGCTTCATGAATGGAGAAAGACTACAGACCCATAAGTCTTACTACTCTTATATGTAAAGCCATAGAAAGAATTATCATGGAGATGATTGATAGAGATATAGTAAACCTCCAGACACTGGACCCAATGTAGTTTGGCTTCATCAAGGGCAGATCATGCCTACTCAGCCTGGTGGACTTCTTTGAGAAGGTCACCAAAGCAATGGATGAGGGCAAAATCATTCACACTGCCTACCTTGACCTGGCCAAGGCATTTGACACAATTCCCTGCTTGGGCATTGTTGACAAACTCAAAAGGTTAGGTACAAACCCATATGTCACCCGGTGGATAGCCAACTGGCTCACAGACAGGACCAGGAATTTAGAATTGGGAAGTCCATCTCTACAAAGAGGCCAGTCACAAGTGGAGTCCCTCAGGGATCAGTCCTTGGACCGCTCTTTTTAGGCATTTACTTTTCAGAAGTCAAGGCCAATGTCAGTGGTCTCTGGCTGACTAAATTTGCAGATGATTGCAAATTAGGACCTGTCACTGAATCTCACACTGACACAAATGTTCTCCAGGAGGGGCTGACACAGACAAATAACTGGTGTCAGAGCCATGGACTAAAACTAAATGCCAAGAAATACATAATAGTATCCTTTGGAAAGTCATCCATCCCTGGTAACTATCATATTAGCAACACACCCTTTAGAGTTGACCCAGTAGTCAGGAACTTAGGGACACACACATAGATAGTAATCTAGCCTTTGACCATCATGTGTCTATAGTAGTTAGGAAATCATTCTATGTTGCTTGACTTATAAACAATGGTATGGCATCTAGGTCCAAGGAAGTCATTGTTCCAGTGTAGTAGTCATTCATCAGGCCTATCATTGACTACAATGCCCCCTTTCATATGTACCTAACCAGGCATATCCAACAAATGGAACATTCACAGAGGCTTCTCATTACAAGAATACAGCTCATAAGTAAAATGTTCTATGCAGATCACCTCAAGGCCCTATTCCTATATTCTGTCTCCTACAGGCTGTTGAAGGAAGATCTTTACCTGACATACAGGCCATTGTCAGACCCCACTCTGATGGCCCACCTGCATATCCACAAAACAAACAGCACCAGAATTACCCATTCTAATGACTTAAACCTTGCCTGTGATATAAATAGGACCTACTGGAGAGACAGGCATGCATCCCAGAGACTACCCCATCTCTGGAACAGGCTTGCCATCCATGTGAAGCAGATTTCCTCCCTAACCCAATTCAAGTGTAACTTGGACAATTGGATGGGGAACAGGAAATTCATCCCTCGCTTGGCCCCTCTGTCTCTAATGGACACAAGCAATCTGTAAATGGTTCATCTCCCAGGCCCCTGCTTCTAAATATTTCATTTCCCAACCCCCTGCTTACACTTACCAAGGGTACCAGAACTTGTCAGAGATTTGGGGTGCATGGCTAGGCTTAAAAAGTCCCTTGTTGTTAGCCTAATAAGTACCTATGAACCAGTATATAAGATACATCTGAGCACATATTCATACAAGATACACAGACACAATAAAACATTTTAAAATGCTTGTTTTTATGGAAGAGAACATAATGGAATATTGCAACAACCAAACAATGAAGAGTTTGAATGATGCACAACCTGTGTTCAGGCTGGTGGTGTGATACTCTGAAGAACCATGTGAGCTTAGGTCATGTCTCAAACATGCAATGTAGGGAAGGTAAAGCTTTGGCACCCAGGCCAGATGTCAGCAGTGACAACCCCCATATGTCATAAGATCACAGGATTATAGGAAGTTACTAGGCTATTGGCCCTGAGGCCCTAACAAGCCTAGCCAAGAATTTAGCCCATGTTCTGACAAGTCAGCACCCAATGCCCATGTCCAGCAGGGACACAGGTGGAATCCCAGGAGTGTATTTTCTGTTCCCCATCCAGTTATCCAGGTTGCACTTAAAAGGAGTTAATTAGGTACTCTGCTTGACATGGAGCAGGAGTCTATTCCACAGAAGAGGGAGTCCCTGGGACACAAATCTGTCCTGCCAACAAGTCCTATTGATGTTACAGACCAAGTTGAGGCCGCATGTGCGGTTTGCTCTAGTGGAGCTAGCCTTGCGGATATGCAGCAGTCCCATCAAGGCGGGGTCTGAGATTGTTTTGTATGCCAGATAGAGGTCACCTCTGAGGAGTCTGCAGGACACTGAATACAGGGACAGGGCCTTTAGCCTATCTGTGTAGGGTAGATGTTTGCGGCCCTGGATTCTCCTGGTAAGGAACCTCTGTGGTCTCTCCAGCTGCTGCATGTGCTTTGTGAGGTACATGCCGAAAGGGGCATTTTACTCAATAATGGGTCTTATAAGGGAAGAATAAAGGGATGTTATGACCACCTGGTCCCTGGATGAGATACCCTTACAAATGAGGTGGACCATGTAGAAAGCTTTCTGTACAATGGAGGCAATAAGGTGGTCAAAAGTCAGTTTGTTATCAACCTGGGTGCCCAAGTCCCTCATGACTGATTGCATGTTTAGGACCTTGTTATCAATGTGATAATTTGTGGGGATGTCACTCTCCCCAAAGGGGATGATTATGCATTTTTTGGCATTCAGTTTGAGGCCATATTTCTGGCACCAGTCATATGTTTGGGTTAGACCCACTTGGAGGATGTCCACATCATTAGCGGAACTGATGACAGTGCCCAGCTTACAGTCGTCTGCAAGCATCATAGCCCACTGGTTTTGGCCTGCTCCTCAAAAAAGTATATCCCAAACAACAAGGGCCCTAAAACTGATCCCTGGGGTACACCACTTATTACGGGGTGACTGCTTGAGGTGGCTTCCCTTATTTTGACTAGGTGGGTTCTATCAGTGAGCCAATTGGCTACCCATCTGGTAACATATGGATTGACACCTAGCTGAGAGAGTTTATCTATTATACCTGAGTGGGGAATAGTATCAAAGGCTTTAGCCAGGTCAAGGTAGGTGGTGTGCACAGTCTACACTTTGTCTATGGCTTTGGTGACTGTCTCAAAGAAGTCAACCAAATTTAGCAGGCATGACCTCCCCTTGATGAAACCAAACTGTGTGGGATCAAGTGTTTGGAGGTTGCCAATGTCCTTGTTAATGAGGTCCATGATAATTTGCTCCATGGCCTTGCAGATCAGGCTAGTTAGGCTGATGGGTCTATAATTTCCTGGATTGGTGGATGCTCAACCTTTGTGTAAAGGGATGACAGTGGCTGTCCTCCACTTGGCTGGGATGAAGCCAGTACTCAGGCTTTGGTTGAATAGGGTACCTAATGGTGCTGCAAGTTCCTGTCTGAGTTCATGTAGGATGCAGCCTGGGATGTTATCTGATCTCATGGAGGGTGTATTTTTTGCCTTTGAGAGGGCAGTGATGACTTGCTCCCTAGAGATAAGGGGAGTGGGGCAGGTGCTGGGGATGTCTTGATTTACTGATGGGGGGAAAGAGGGGTGAAGTTTTCACTGAACCTGTCTGCCAGCATGTTGGCTATATCTACGGCGTTTGTGTTTGTGTATGTGGTGTCATTGACCACCAGTTCTGAGCAGATCTGGGTGATTCCCTTGTGTTTGCGGACATATGCAAAGAAAGCCTTGTGATGGTCTTTAGTAGATGTGGCCAGTTTGGACTCAAAGTTTGTTTTGGAGGATTTTACTAGTGCTCATATTTGTCTGTTCAGACTAAGGAGAGATTGCTTCCAATTAGACACCTTCTCCTTCCTTAGGAATACTGCAACAGTGAGGACATCACATATTCATATAAAATATACAGACACAATAAAACATTTTATAATACTCATTTGTATGGTAGGGAACATAATGGAATATTGCAAAACAGTATGTAATAATATAGTAGCAGTTATAAGAAATGTGCACCAATTTACAGTGTGATATATACTCAGTGTGAAAGGCAACACATAGCCCTGCCACAATAGCTCTTCAACACACACACACACACACACACACACACACACACACACACACACACAAACACACACACACACACAAACACACACACACACCCTATGGCCAATTTAGAGTGCCCAATCCAGCTACTGCATGTCTTTGGAATGTGGGTGGACCACCCAGTGGAAACCCACACAAACACAGGGAAGACATGCAGACTCTGCACAGAAGGCACCAGAGCCAAGAATCAAACTGGGGAACCTCTTGCTGTGACAACACTATAATAGTTTATTTTTTTAAGGGGTGAGATTTGTAAAAGAGGATGTACTCAGTTAAGCCTAATGGATAATAACTAAGGGGTATAGTACAGTAAAAGTAACTTTGAGCTGATTACGTCAGAGAATAGATGTTATATGTAGAAAGCAATGTTCTATGTGACTTCATAGGAAAAGGAAATTTAGATGAAGTGAAGGTTGTCAGATATGGAGGAGATTGATCTAGGGGAAGAGTTACAGTTACATATCCAAGTATTCTATAAATTTGATTTTAGTGAGGAGATGAAAAGGTTGAGTTAGCTGATCTGTTGGATAGAGGTGAGTTAGGAGGTCTAGATTTTAGCAACATAGAGAAAAGGGAGGGAGTGACATGGGTCAGGACTTTATTGGAAAAGCAAAGTATTCTAGAGGAATTTTACCATTTTAAAAAATTCTTAACAGATGTGCAGCTGGTTGGGATGTCTAAAATGTCCTGTGCTAGCTTGTGTTGACAGTAGTAAAGGTAATTTGGATATGCAAACCAAATGAGTTGCCCAATGGCAGTGCAATGGAGTGTTGTGTTGTTTACATTGGTTGTGATTTATTGTAACATTGTTCACATTTTGCAAGCTGGGTTGAATGCACATTTGTGAAGAACATATGAGTGTGGGAAGTAGGCATTTGCTATGCATTTGTGACCACATACTGTCCAAAGTTTATCCAAACAATCATCTCTTGGTTTGTGATTGACTGTGTGGTTGCTTGGTAAGAGAAGTTGTATTTGAATTTTTATTTTATTTTTACCTCTATTTTTCACTGTTTGTAGGAAGAAAGGGATAGCCTTTAGACAAGAAGATTTACTTTGATTTATATTTTGTTTTCTTACCTTTATCACTGTTCTTTGTTAGAAAGGGATATGTTTTAGCCAGGCAAAATTCTGCCATCCCAAGGGGCCTAGTCAGCTATAAATTCACTCATACTGCCGAGAAGACAATCCAGAGCTTATCTAAACAACCCTGTCTTAGTTTGTCATTGACTGTGCAAGTAGACTGGTAAGAGAAGTTTTTGTTTGAATTTATATTTTATTTTCTATCACTGTTTTTCACTGTTTCTAGGAAGGAAGTGATAGCTTGCAGGCAAGAAGATTTACTTTGATTTATATTTTGCTGTTTTACCTTTAATTTTCACTGTTTGTTGTTGGAAAGGGATAGGTTTTAGACAGGCAACTCTAGCTTATCTAAACAATCCTGTCTTGGTTTCTTATTTATTGATCTTTACTGTTAAAAAACAGGTGCAACTGCAACCAATAGTGAGCAGAAGCTACTACGTACAATGTAAAGGAATTCCAGCTTTTGTGTGACAGTCGCAATGTGTACGGTCAGAGCAACAACTTTACTGTACTTAATTTAAAATTTAGCTGCATATTGTTTTGTGATTTTTCTCATAGAAGTTGATTTAAATTCTCTTTGAATTCTGGGGTAACTGATTTTGATTATTCTTTCTGTTCAGAATTCTCTATTTATTCGAAGCTGAAAGTGGATTCCTTACATGATTATGCCATTAATGATTTGCTAAAGCGCAAGTATCTTTTACATTGTACTAAATACAATGTGTTTATAAAGGTAACACTTGATAACACTAGTGATCTGTGTTCCTTGTGTCAAAAGTTGGACGATTTGCTTACTATTATTAGTAGTAAATCTAGAATTACTGATGACGATTGCACTTGTGCAATTGTCACATCTTGGAGAAGCGTTATAACATATATTAATGACTGGACTGATGAGATAAATAATGTTAGGCAAACAGCAAATGGAACGCACTTAGGAAAGGAAGTGTCTATTGTCTGTAAGGATCACTCAACACCTATTGTACAAGATAATACCACTGACAGCTTTGGAATTCTGGCTACAAGTATTCAGGGGTTGGGAGGGTGGCCTAAGGGTTAAGGTGTTTGCCTTGCAAGCACAAGGTGCAGGGTTTGAGTCTCACAAGGGAATATTGGCTAGGCTTAAAATGGCTCACAAGGGCAGTTAGCTTAGTAGTAATCTATGAACCTATGAGGATTCAGAGGGTATAAAAAATTAAGAAGTTTACAACAAATCACAAGGAAGGAAAAAGAAACTAATAAATGTTTCTTAAGCAAACAGAATGCATACTAAAAAGGACAATGCTTTGCTATGTAACACACAGATTACAGGGGATGATAACATTTTTTTCTGTTAGAAAACATTCAGTTTATAGACAAAGGCATCATTTTTCCAAAACAGAAGGTAGAAAAAAGAGGCAAGGAGCAGGTGAAAAGGAAGAAATCAAAACTGAATACAGAAGGACTGAAGAACTTTACTGTAAGAAAAAAGAGGAAGAAAGACAGATGTTGACAACATGACTCAAGCTGTGGATGTACAAAGCCAGGAGTATGCATGCAAATGTATTAAGCAATGAAAACAGTGCAATTAATAACACTGACAGTGAAGATCATTCCTTTGTAACAACCGATAGAGCAGACATTACTGAAATAGAAGGTGAAAATTCTTCAGATCTACTCAGAAGAGATATTCTTGCAACTGGAGATTCAATTATTAGAGGAACTGATATTTATATTTGTAGAGAAGATAATAAACACTGAATAATGTTATGCTTGTCAAGCGCAAAAATAGACAACGTGAGACAAGCCGTAGAATTTCTAATGTAAGGAAGAATGGATCTGTATTTATGTTGGTACAAATAATCTCATCCACAAGGACTTTCTGACTGTTATAGGGAATTTACAGCCCTCTTTGATTGCATAGCTTGTGCAGGTGTTAGGACATATTTTTCATAAATCAAATATAGAAAGGAGAGTCAGGTCACCATGAATGAAAATATTTTTTGAGCTAATACTTATGCTTCCAAAAATGGAAATATGTACAGAGCATCCAAGCCTAATTTTGGGCACACATGTTCAGATAGGATGGCATTCACTTGTCAAGATCAGGAAAGATAAGTTTTGCATGCAGATATTTGCAATATTTGACAAAAACAAGGCAGGATTTTTACTAGGTCAAAAATTTAACAGTTCGCTAATAGCAACATTTGATGCATCTCTGATGGTTGTTAATACTAGGAACATTTTTAATAATTCTATTTATTGGAAAATTTGCTACATTCCCACAAGACTGACATTATTTTTTCTGAAACATGGTTAAAGAACCATGTCTGGAAACTAGTTCTGTCTAGGTATAAATGTTTTTACTGTAACAGACATTCTAACAAAACATCAGATAGAAGTCTTATGATAGGGATTAAAGATAGTTATGAGACATTTAATTATTACATGCCCAGTGACAACATTAATACTACCGATTGTGTAACTATGACAATACAGGCAGCCCTGAAACATATAACAGTTGCTGGACTGTAAAGACCACCAAAGCCAAGTGCGGATGACCTAGAGGAATTCATACATTTCTTGCATGAAACACAGAAGAGAATAATAATAGTGATGGGGACTTAAATTTGCCAGACACAGACTGGAATAATATTGATTCGACAATATTAGTAAGGAAATTATTCACCATATGTGTTCAGGAACAACAATTGCTTCAGATTCTAAAAAGGCCTATCAGTGAACACAACATACTAAACATTGTTTGTGGCCCTAAAGAAATTACTGTTACTTCATGTCAAGTTTTACCACCACTGATGTACAGAGACCATAAAGGCTAATTTGTTGCTAGATAATTCTACTAAACTGAAATCTAAACCAATGCACAGAAAATTAATAACAGATTATATGGAAACAAAACAGATTCTATGTAAAACTGACTGGAGTGATACATTCAGTGGAAAAACTGTAGAAAGACTATGGAACGTTTTGAAAGAGGAATTGTTTGAAACAAAAAAACAATAATAAAATAAAGAAATGTTTAACATCAGGATTTAGGCATACAGCATCAGGAGGAAATATTTCCACAAGGACAAGATATTTGATTAAGGTAGGAGACAAAAATATATAAGAAAATAAAAAGAAGTTAAACTACAACTTTGAAAACTGAAATAAACAAGCTGGATAGACAAAGTAAACACAGTGAGAGAAGAGATCAAGGAAAATTTGAAGAAAGTTTTTATAAAGATGCTGAGTATAATAGGAAACCATTTTACACATACATAAGAGTAAAGATATTCAAAGTGATAAACTGTGTGTAGATTCTAACATTTATTGTCAGACATAACAGATTATAGATATATTTACAAAATCTTATTCAAAGCAGTTTGGCTCCACAAACAAGGTGGTAAATTGTCCTAGTGACATCCATGTAACATCAGATTTTGAAATCAAATTACATTATATTGACAAAAACTATGCAAACTGGTTCCAAACAAAACACAGGGAGAAGGCAGACTTAGTAATAATGACCTGAACACTTCAGCAAGAACTTACAATACCATTATATCTATTATTTACGAGGTCATGTAAATATGGGGCGATTCATCAAAAGTGGAGACATGCACTTGTCAAACCTGTCATTAAGGGGAAAGGGAAGTAGGATAAACCCAAAGTCATATATACCCTTAGGTTTACTTTAATGTTGTGGAAAAGCAATGGGGATAACTTATGGTCACAACTGGAAAGTTTGGGAACTGGAACCACATATTAGCATGCATAGGTTGAAAACAGATCTATTACCATCTGTGACACCATGTTCTATAACAATATAACATATATGAATTGAACATTCTGCTGTGTCGTAAGTTATGTAGATTTAACTTTAGCATTTTACAGGGTCATACACAAAACACTGATCAATTAATTAGAGCAACTAGTTATCGATGTACTGTTGAAAAGATGGATAGCTGCATGGCTTACAAATAGGACATGGCAAGTGTAACACAGGAATAGGACAGGTGGAATTCAAGGTTACAGTCAAGGTGTCCCACAGGGCTCTGTCACAGGCCCATACTTGTTTAGATTGTATCTTTCAAATACATATTTTCATCTGAGGTGTTCTACACTATGACTTGAAATTGGGTAAACTGATTACATATGTTACAGATTGGGAGTGTCTGCAAAATAACTTGACTAAGTTTACAATGGCCGGGCACAGTGGTGCAGCGGTAGCATTATCACCTCACAGCAAGAGGTTATCCAGTTCAATTCTCAGCTGGGGTACTTTCTGTGGGGGAGTCTGCATGTCCTCCCTGAGTTTGTGTGGGTTTCCTCTGGGTGCTCCGGTTTCCTCCCACATTTCAAAGACGTGCATCTGGAGCGTTTCTTCCTGGGCCTCTGCTGAAAATTGGCTTTGTTCCAGGTCGGACTTTCCTGGTAAACAAATGTTAAATAAGACAAATGTTAAATAAATAAAAAAATAAAATTTGGGCACAGCAAAATAATATGCTGATAAATACATCAGAAACTAAGCATATGAGATTTGGAAGACATAAACTGAAAGGTGAATATTTAATGCATCACACAAGAGATTTAAACTAGATTTATTTAAAGGCCTGGTTATATTGGTAGATCTGGCTTTGAGTTTTTATAATCATATCAACCAAATGATTAATGATAGTTATAGAACTATAGGTTATGTAAAAAGGATTTATAAAGTCTAGGAAATCAGAAATGATGAAGTCATTGTTTGTTAGTTACGTCAGACCTGAAGTAGAGTATGGAATAACAGTATGGAAACCTTATAAAAAAACAAGCGTGAGTAGACTGGATAGAGTACAGCAGAAATATACCAAGGGTATCTATGGATGTGAAAATTCAAGTTATTATGAAAGACTAAAATATATGAACTTGTACAATGTCTCATACAGATATTTAAGAGGAGACCTTATATAGAGGGCATTTAGACAACTATCTCTGGGAATGTTTGGGGTTATCAAAAAGTAGTAGAGAATAATCAGGCAACCTATGCAGAAGATTTTATAGGAATGAATAGTGTACTAGTTGGTTTTCTGAGAGAGCAGCTGATGTATAGAACAGACTACCAAATGACATTATGTAAGCACTAGTTTAGATATTTTTAAGAGCAGCCTGGAGACTTACTATGATAACAGCTGTTTTGGTATATAGGCAGACTAGAAGGGCATTAATAGCCATACTTGAAATATTTGTAAGCATGTATGTAAATGGGAATTTTACACAACATGGCAGTCCGAGTTTTAGTCTGGTTTCTTGACTTGAATATGAAGGTAAAATTTTGCATTTTCATCAATGGCAGCACCTATGAGTTTTGTGTGGGGAATAGAGTCAATGGTGTTACCATTGGTGAACCAAAGAGTGAAGTTAGTTTTCATGTCAAAGCTGTACTTGAAGAAAGTAGCATTAGTGTAGTTTTTATAGGGTTTAGTACAAGTTTGGTTTGTTTGAGCCATGTTTCAATGGAGGTGAAGGAGAGTTGGATGATGTTCTGAAGATGAGGTAGCCATGTTTCAATGCAGTGAAGGAGAGATGGATGATGTTCTGAAGAAGATGTATTATTTTAGCTCGTCAGATAATGGATGTGCTGTCAACATAATGGATAAGGGCTGTATTAGTAGGGACAAGAGGAAGGATGATAATGGATATGTCAAAAAATGGGGGTCAATGGTTTATTATTAAAGGGCTTCAATTTATGTTTGAAGAAAGGTAGATTTGGTTTATTGCATTTTATACTTTGGGTCCTATCAGTGAAGTATGTATTAAACCATTTTATGGCTGAGACAGAGATGCCAGGGGATGAGACTTGGCAGAATAGCTTACAGTGAGAGACTGTATCAAAAGCTTTTAATAAGTCAAGGAAGGTTGACAATACAAGTTAATTGTAGTTTCTATGTTTATGTATGGTCTTAAGGAAAGATAGACCAGCAGTGCCAGTGCTACTAGAGGGTAAATATTGATGTTGAAATGAGGATACAAGGTTGTTTAATAGATATAGTAGTACTTAAGAGTGGATGCATTTCTCAAGATGTTAAACAGAAAAGAATATAGCAATTAGTTTAAAATTAAAGAGTTTGGTAAAGGGGGCAACTTTGAGTATTGTAAGGGTATAGGATTGCATTGCTGTATTATGGAGGTGGATGCAGAATAGTAAAAAACATGAAATGCTGGTAGGTGGTGATTTTGTTGGTGGGACTAAATTGAGATTTTGTTTAGTTAGTGTTGTGGTAACATTGGTGAAATGGCTGTTAAAGATACAGGCTATACTGAAGTCTTTTTTGTCCTTCAGCAGAGGGGACTTTACCTTCTGCTATATTTCACAGATGATGATAAGAGTGGAAGTTTGAAGGAATTTTGTTGGCTTACTAGGCAATCCATGTTTTATATCTGCATCTCCAAATTTAAAACACAACTAAAACTTCACCTACCAAATCAATGGATCTGCCCCCGTACATCTCCAGGATAAATGTCACTGTTATCCCCAGCTGGCCATACCATTAAACCATTTCTCTTCTTTCAGAATCCTATGCCTCAAAGCTAGTCATCACCAATACCTGAATAGCTTTACTAGCATCTTCAAGCCATAGATAAATAGTTTTGTGACACTGCTCACACTATCTCTATTTTAATATAAGCTTTATGATAGCTATAGGATTATCTGTGAACCTGCTTTATACCCCGAATCTTAACTACAATATTAATATTTCTGCCTTGCCTAGTTCCTTCACTCACCTCCATTTCTTTGAATTTCTAGGCATTAATCACATAATCTAGTACCTATTTGACAAACCCACTAATGCACCTCTTCAAATGCTCAGTGTTGAACATCTGCTAATATGTAAATATCCTTTATACTGTAACAGTTGCCTTTATTTCATGTAAATGTAAACTAATTAGCAAATGTATATATCATTTTAATGTTTATTATTTAATGTCTGTAGATGTATATTACTGAATGTCATTTTTAAAAGGCTTGTTAATATGTTGGAACTTGTCTCCCCAGGCCTCTGCTAAGAAGAGTTCTTTCACTAAACCCAGTGAGACAAACCCAGTAAACAAAAGCAAAATAAGAAATAAATAAAATAAAATAACTAAAAAATACATCTCAGCAGTTGTTTGATTGCATGTGTTAGCCAAAGGGCAGGATCAGACTTAACACTCTTCTTTCTGAGTGGGGTTTGTTGTTTTTAGGATCTTTAGAAATGTATCACTGACTAAGGCAGCAGCTTTACATGTTGTGGTTGGAGAGTTTGAGTATTAATAAAGGAATATTTAAATGTATATAAATTCCTAACAAAGTTTAATAAGGTAGACTTGGATCATTTTAGTAAGTGCGTAGAAGGTATATGTGGGATGGTGGTCACTATGAGCCTAGCAGACTTCCTGATTTACTATGTTTTATAGTTTAGTGCTTAATATCCAGTTAAGGATTATTTCTGTACCACCTGGTTTGCTGAACCTAATAGGAGCACTGTTTAGTTGAGCGAAGTTGTAAAAGTGAAAGCAGGAGGAAGTGTTCTGGTTGGATGTGTTTGCAAATGGTCTGAGAGAGCCCAGTTCATGTTAATGTCCCTTAGGATGACGGTTTTATTGGATATAATAGCTGACGTTCATGAAAGTATATCTTCAATTGTCAATGAGTTGGTTGTGCAATTAGAAGGACTGTAAAGAGGCATTATAAAACGTGCTTTATGGATGTAAATTTAAAAGGCTGCTATCATCATTTCAGCACTGGTGGAGGAGGGGACTATCATGTATTAGGGAGGGGACTGCCTTGTATTAGCGACTACACTGCAAATTGTTTGAAAACATAGCTGCAACATCAACTGCTCTTTTGGGAAGACGACCAAGTGCAAGCATATTGTAGTCTTGCCTTTTGGGAGCATTTGCTCATTGAAAATTTTGGTTTCAGTTAATATGAATGTATCAGAGCTGTGGAGGAAAATCAGGCATTAAATCATTCTAGGTCATTGTACAGGATTCTGATATTGAGGTGGAAAAGGTTGACTGTCACAAGAGGAGTGGAGAAGTGTCTAGCAGTGTCAAGGATGGAATCAGTAGGTACTGAAATATAAATAGAAGATATAAAAATTCCAACTATGGCCAGGTACCTCAGAAAAAAAGCAAACCTCGTAGAAACAGCAAAAATGGCACTGAGGTAAGGCTCCAGGCTTTAAAAATTTATTATCCAAAAAACACAGAACACAAGCACTTTCACCAGGTAGGCTTCTTCAGGTGTACTAAATTAAAATGCTGACATCTCTATTTATACTAATTACCATCTGAGTCCCCAGGTCATTCTTAAAGGCATATTGTAATAAAACCAAAAAGAACCAACAAACTAACAAAATTCAAAAACAAAAAAAAAATAGTAAATGTAAAAGTATAGTACCACATGAGTTAAAAGAAAGAGGCTATGAACCCAACCTTATTAATCAAGGGCTTCAAAATGTAATGAAAATAAAGCAAAGTAAAGCTAAGCCTTATTTCTCAGATTATACGGCTGTTAATAAGAACATTGAGAGTGCAACTAATCCACAACCTTTGAGATTATGTTTCAGTTATTCTAGGGATATAAAATACTATACCAATATTATCAACAGAAAATGGAATATTTTAAGCTCTGATGCACAAATTAGCAAATATATAGGAGTTAGACCACAGTTTACTTCAAGAATCAGAAGTCCTTACGTAGGCAGTTATGTTATCCAAAAGAAAACGCTACATTAAGTACCACTAAAGGTAGCAGACCCTGTGGTAAATGTAATTTTTGTAGTTTTATAGATACATGTATATCTTTTCAGCACCCAGACACTCAAGAGATCTATAACATTAATGTTAATGCTAGATGTGATTCCCAGCATATAGTCTATCTTGCTACATGTAATACTTGCAGAAAGTTCTATGTAGGTAAAACTGATAGAACTTTTAAAGACATAATTAGGGAACACTTATATCACATAAGGAAAGGCAGTACCTTTAATGCTCTTGCTAGACACATTACTGATACTAGTATGCAACATACATTTTCTTTTAGGGCTATAGGTAGGATATTTGAAAGCATACGAGGAGGGGATGTTAAGATACACACTGAAAGTTTAGAAGCGAGATGGATAATTAGACATAGAGCAACCACAGGACATGGTTTAAATGAAAACATTCCTTTGAGACCAGTCTTAAAAAATAAATGTTTGCGTAGATGAAATAGTCCTTTTGAATGTACATATGTTATGACATATGTTTTTTATATTTATTTTTAAGTGTTTTTATACATGTTTATATATGTATGTATTTATGTTATAAGTTATGGTTCCATGTATAAAGTGTTTTATTACAATATGCCTTTAAGAATGACCTGGAGACTCAGATGGTAATTAGTATAAATAGAGATGTCAGCATTTTAATTTAGTACACATGAAGAAGCCTACCTGGTGAAAGCGTTTGTGTTCTGTGTTTTTTAGATAATAAATTTTTAAAGCCCGGAGCCTTACCTCAGTGCTATTTTTGCTGTTTCTACGAGGTATTGAAATATGTTGCTGTGAATTTTGGTCCTGATAAATATATCGACTGAGTAGTAGTTGTATTTCTATAGGGCAGGAGGTATCCTCGTTGGAGTATTTGGGCTTAAGTATCTATTTAAGAGCACTAAGATACTTATTAAATTTGATGGAACAAAAGTTACGTTCATGAATGATGGAGAGATGTTAGGAGTAAGGTGAAATATGTTTATAGGTAAATGAATGTTGTTGGAAAACTATTGAGGAGCTGGAAATTAAGACAGAGTTTTAGATGGTGGCCATAGTTGCAATAAAAAACTGAGTGGTATGATGTGGATTACATTGTCCTGTAGAGGGTAAATGAAAAGCGGGAGAGGAGAAGGAGATGCTGGGTATTTCATTGGAGTTGAGGTGAGTGATGGGGATTTGGAGGTAATTGTTGTAGAAAGGCAGGAGGAAGTACAGAAAGGGAGCAGGGATGATGTTTGGCAAATGGGGTTGGACTGAGAAGTGGGAGAGGTGATTATAGTTAACTGAATGTGCAGTGGTATGATGCTTGGAAGTCTGGGTACTTGAAGTTGTAATGGGGTAAAAGTATAAGGGGAAGTGACTGGTGGGAGAACAGTGTTGGGAAAGTGGTTCTACTATAAGAATAAAGACTGATTAGTAGGAGGGTACTTGGGAATTGTTAGGTTATGGCAGTGTGCCTCTAGTGTGGTGTGGTATAAAAACAGGTCAGCATATGTAACTGACAGGCTGATGCAATTATTGTAGAAGCAATGTGGCTAGGAATGTTCTGATGATGAAAATAATGGTGACAGTTCGGATTGGGTAAAAATGTGTTTGTGATGTAGTTAGTAAAATGTAAATGCAGAAAAGGGGAGCACGGAAAATGTGGGGTGGGTAGGGGAGAAGAGTGAAGCAGAATGTAGCGAGTTAGTACAGGACACTAATCTCAAAAACTTAAAGACAAAAACAACTAAATATTCCACTAAGCACTCAATTCTAGAAGTCTAGTGGAGACTCAAATATTACCTGGTTATGGGAGTGTTCAACTTACAGTAGCCTGGGTGTGTATTCCATGCCAAAGGCATAAGAAGCCAGCTCAGTGATCCCACTGATTCCTTTATAGGTCTGTTATAAGATGGGTGATATGGACAACAGATGATTGTACTTACGTATAGTCAGGCAAAGATGCAACTTTGCAGAGTCTTATCTACAGTCACAGGGAATACATCTTCAAAGTAATTATTATAGGAAGCTTATTAGAGAATGGATTTCAGTCCAAAGAGTGATCCTGAAAGTGAACTGCAGAAATTTGCTTCTTCTTATCAATTAACAGTAAAAATGACTTTGGCTAGTACAAATAAAAAGCAATAATTAAATCGTCCAACAAAGTAAGCATTTGACAAACTAGCAATGGTACTTACGTATTATCGCAACCAGGTTTTCAAGGGGCAGAAATTAGTTGTGTTTCGCTGAAGTTATTAATGTTAACCTTAAAAGGGGTGTGTGTAATAGTAAGTATTACTCTATCACATTGGGTGTGACTCAGGAAAAATAATAACAGTCATATTTTGTCTTTCTTCGGGACGTACTTTTCTGACTGGAGTCACTGCAACAGTAAATAAACCTGAGGGCTGCTTCACAGTCTTCGTAATGCAATGTCATCTTCCTTGAATTTCTGAATGTATGCCAAATTGGGATGATGTGCACTCATGCCACTGTAAGTATTGGGTTGATCCTGACTTTTACACCTCAGACTGTTTAATGATTGGAATGGCAGTGCTATGAATGCTTTCAGTGCACTTTCTAAGATGTATCCAATGAAACTGATGCATTTTCAAAAGTGTTGTTTTGCCAATTCTTTTTTACATCTGTTGGACTCTTCATACTAACGGATGTGTTATGGATGTCTTCTTGTTTCTTATTATTCAACAGTGACATTCAGGGTTTTCCATTTCTATTTGCATACCGTGATATTTAAATGAACGACCTGTCTCCTTGTACATCTATTCAGTGAATGGAGTGTCTTTTGTATACAATATTCATTTAGTAGACAGCAGTTTTTACCTGTAATATTACTTTTATTTATTCACTGTTCCACATACTTCTTCTGTAGAAAGTGTATTTTACAAGATGCTTAGTAAACATTTAGAAAAAATGTAAGAAAGAAACTGGTCCTTCTCTGCAGGACTCAGAAGCAGCAGGCATCTTTATTGCGTTCCTCATTAAGTTACATTGGGAATTGATGCTACCCAGGAAGAGGAATTTTGCTGTTATTCCTCTTCCAGACTTATAAACAACATGATGCAGTAGTAATTCACATTTTAGCCGACCCTTTTCAGGTAAACATTCATACTTTCATGAAAATATTAGAAATTTCTGTCCCTTGGAAATCTGGTTGCGATGATATTAAAGCTTCTTCTGTTTGCATAGCAAGAATCAGGCAGATGACTGCAACTAGGATTTACTTTCAAACACTGAAAGCACATAAAAGGCACAGCTGAGTATAATCACCACAGCAGCACATGTAGGTATAATAACACCTTGGCAACAGCAGACTTCTAAATCACCACAGCAGCACATGTGGGAATAGCAACACCATGGCAACAGCAGACTTCTAAATCACCACAGCAGCACATGTAGGTATAACAACACCATGGCAACAGCAGACTTCTAAATCACCACAACAGCACATGGGGGAATAGCAACACCATGGCAACAGCAGACTTCTAAATCACCACAGCAGCACATGGGGGAATAGCAACACCATGGCAACAGCAGACTTCTAAATCACCACAGCAGCACATGTGGGAATAGCAACACCATGGCAACAGCAGACTTCTAAATCACCACAGCAGCACATGTAGGTATAACAACACCATGGCAACAGCAGACTTCTAAATCACCACAACAGCACATGGGGGAATAGCAACACCATGGCAACAGCAGACTTCTAAATCACCACAGCAGCACATGGGGGAATAGCAACACCATGGCAACAGCAGACTTCTAAATCACCACAGCAGCACATGTGGGAATAGCAACACCATGGCAAAAGCAGACTTCTAAATCACCACAGCAGCACAGGTAGGAATAACAACACCATGGCAACAGCAGACTTCTAAATCACCACAGCAGCACATGGGGGAATAGCAACACCATGGCAACAGCAGACTTCTAAATCATCACAGCAGCACATGTGGGAATAGCAACACCATGGCAAAAGCAGACTTCTAAATCACCACAGCAGCACAGGTAGGAATAACAACACCATGGCAACAGCAGACTTCTAAATCACCACAGCAGCACATGGGGGAATAGCAACACCATGGCAACAGCAGACTTCTAAATCATCACAGCAGCACATGTGGGAATAACAACACCATGGCAACAGCAGACTTCTAAATCACCACAGCAGCACATGGGGGAATAGCAACACCATGGCAACAGCAGACTTCTAAATCATCACAGCAGCACATGTGGGAATAGCAACACCATGGCAAAAGCAGACTTCTAAATCACCACAGCAGCACAGGTAGGAATAACAACACCATGGCAACAGCAGACTTCTAAATCACCACAGCAGCACAGGTAGGAATAACAACACCATGGCAACAGCAGACTTCTAAATCATCACAGCAGCACATGTGGGAATAACAACACCATGGCAACAGCAGATTTCTAAATCACCACAGCAGCACATGTAGGAATAACATCACCATGGCAACAGCAGACTTCTAAATCACCACAGCAGTACATGTAAGAATAACAACAGCAGACTTCTAAAATGAATAGGAATAAAGTTGACTCCAGTCAGATCTTTTCCAGCAGTTAAACTTGGATGGCTCTAGAAGTGTGTGGGTGTAAATATGCCCCATGACCATTATGGGAAGTCTGGCTGCAGAAAAGGGGAGTAGGAAACACATTCTTCTTTTTAGGTAGGAAAAAGTGGAAAACAAAACTAATATACACATAAATCCTCTTGTGGAATTTTTAACCTGAAAAACTTAATTTCACATTATTTTGTAAATGCTACCTTAACATTAAAAAATAAATACTATCATAAAAGAGAGTAATAATAATAAAAGACTGCAACACCCAACAGAAAAAGAGGATATAAAATATAAGAATGCACAAATCTGTATTGTCTACAACTGGCACAAAACTAACTATATAAAAAATCCATCAGACCCATAATATAAGCATGGCCAGATGGACTATTATCTGTTCCTGCTACCTGAAATACTGTTATGTTGCTTATACTCAGACCACTGTCTTCATCAAAAGAATTACTTCTTCAAGAAATGTATAAAATGACTGGAGTAGTAGTACACTCAACTTTGACAATAAAAGCAAATACTGCTACACCATGCAACAGGATAGCCAGTTTGAGTTTTCTAGAAAATGTATGAAGGGATGCCCAAAGACTATTTCAAATTCTTAGTAGTAACTTCTGATGTGGCAAAATGAGCCCTGACCTCCCCAAGTCACATTGCAATTTTCATGTCAATAATATTGCATTAGTTAACCATTAAGAGTCTGTCTTGTAACTATAACACTCTTTCCCTTTTTACAAGTTATATAACTGATTTATGGCTTTGTCCTTTCCATGTAATACTAGAGTTCTCTATGCACATCTTTATTATGCAAAATTCTTTCACCCTACTCTGCTTAAGACATAAACTAAACAACTGGACAGTTTGGTACGAAGAAATGTATCCTGCCAATATATACAAAAGAAGTAAGGAGGCCAGAGAAAGGGGATAGCTAATGTTGCGCAACTGCACTGTGTTTAATATTTCGATCACTGTTGCAGTAGCCTAAACTATATGGGTAGATTATTACAGCTTAAAATCATACATTGAGGATGAAGAAATTCAAACATCCAGGATTTCCTGGAGAATGTTCCTTGCAAGCTTGTTCTGAATTTGGAAAATAACACAGTCTGTTATGCTTTGTACAAGTATGCTCAGAGGAGAAGTTGCTGTCTCTAGAATAATTCTCAAATAATTCTAGAGTCCACCACTTTCCAAATGGCTACAGACGAAGCCTAATACCTGGTAGAATGGACCCTAACCCTGCCTGGAAGTATCTTAATATGGTGAGCATAGCTAAAAGAAATAGCAGGAAACAACCTTCTGGAAACTGTTTGCTTTAATACAGGTTGTTCTTTTCTTTTACCCTCATAAAGATAATCAGCTGATCTATTTTCCTGATGTGTTTCGTTCTTTCAAAATACATCTGAGCTACCTGTGGGCATTCGAGGTATGTCAGATTTTTTCTCCTTTTTTAAGTTATGGAAAGAAAACAGTAAGATTAATATAGGACTTAAGGTAAACACTGAAACCACTTCAGGCATAAAAGAGGGATTGGTTCTCCCTTCCTTATAGAAAATTAGGTAGGATTGATTCACTATAAGAGCTTGTAACTCAGATGCTCTTGTTGCAGATGTCAGAGCAATGATTAGTACAGATTTCCATGTTAAGAACATCAAACCAGACTGATGAACGGTTCAAATGGAAAATGTGTCATATTTAAGTACAAAATTAAGATCCTAAGGAGGAGCCACCTGTTTCTAGGTGGGCAGATACATAAAAACAGGTAGAAAGGGGATCTAAGCATGCAAGCAGAAATGACTAAATAATGAATCTTAGCAGAAGAATATGAGAGGCCATAGGATACAGACTCACACAAATAATCAAGAACCAGAGGCAACCAGACCTTGAAATGTCCTGTTTCTTAAACAAACACAGTTGGCCAGCAATTCGCAGTTGAACAAAATTCAACCAGCCATAAACAGATGGTGGAAATTCAAACTTTAATTGCAAAAATAACAAACCGGTTTCGGCATCAGCATGCCTTCTTCGGTGTAAGAGTAACAAACATATTAAGTATAATCAAATAAACAAATTTATACTCAAAGATAACCAATGAGCATTGGTAAATAACCTATGCTCATGAATAATACATGAATATTTTAATTAAATATAAAAAAACAAAATGCAAGAGACCAAAGCCATAATCCTGACCTCTAATAAATTATAATAAACAGTTAATGTAATACATTTGCTGTTAAAAAACTAATAGTGTGTAAGAACCTGGAAAATTAATGTTTGTTAAGTAAGATAAATTATATTAAACAGCAATATAGAAAATTGCAATATATGTTAGGCTTATATTAAAGAGTATTAATTACACAATAAGGATACGTATAACAAACCCACTGTGTTAAAAGGACAGTTGTCTATATTCATATATTAAATATGTGGGAAAACTAACTTCCATATTAGCAATTGTATATGGAAATTGTTATAAGATTGTGCTAGTTGGAATCCATAACATTTTTGTGATGAATAGTCGTAAATTCCAGGCAGAAACAATGAACCTCATAGCTAAATTATTAAATTTGACACTGAATGGGTACCATTCACCATATAATTATAGTTATAAGTGGTCATTGAGTCCAGGCGGAAACAATTAACCCAGACCAATAATCCAATATTTCTCCTTGTGATTCAATATACCATGCCAACCTTGTGTATTACTACGATCACCAACAATTTTGTCTATAATCATAAACATGAATTGTGCTTGTTGATGTTTTAACACATGCCGATATAAAGCATTTGTTTCCTTTTTGTTTCTAATATCACTCCGATGTTCATTTATGCGTGTCCTAAGTGGCCTAGATGTCTGGCCCACATAAAATGCCCCACAATGACATGAGGCCAAGTAGACAACCCAATCACTACTACAGTTGCCAAAGATTTTACAATCAAATACCTTGCTGGTGTTGTGACTTGAAAAGTGCTTGGACTTAGTGATCTGTTTACACAATCCACAATGGCCACACGGGAAGGTACCCAACAGTTCATGTCCCGTAATGGTAAGTTGTTTGTGAATTGCTCCCCCACTACCTATATGTTTATAATGGGATAATAGGGAACCCAACGTTTTTCCTTTCCTGTATGAAAATTGACATTCTTTTCCCAAAACCACTCCAAGTTGTTCATTTGCCATTAATATATTCCAGTGTTTATTTATAATATCTCTGATGACATCATAATTTCTTCCATATGTTGTTATAAATCTAATAGTAGATATCCTGGAATCTGCAGAAGTTATCTTGTAATCCAACATAGTCTTTCTATTCATTTCAGAGGTTCGTACCCATGCTTTATTGATGTCCTGTGTTTTGTACCCTCTATTGACAAATCTATGATATAAATCCTGACTAGCCGCCTCATAGAACTGGGTGCTTCCTCCCAAACAAGGATTTGAGGAATCTACCACCCCTAGCCTTTCAAAAATAACCAGCCTTGGTTCCCCTTTCTCATCTGCAACAGATGCTGGTTCATCTCTAGTGTGCAGGTGGCCTGCCCTATATTGACCTCCAATGGGGTCATAATAGCAGGAACAGGCATAGGAACCAGATGGTCTAAGGTCACATCATCCGACACAATGTAGACATCTGGAAGGGTTGGTCAGCAGAAGTTACCAACTTAACTTTTTAGACTTATTTTTCAAAGGACATCTGGGCAGGTAGCCTTTGAAGACATTGTGCCTTGGGCAAGAAGCTTAAAATGTTAATTCTCAACATAAACTGATAAATATGGCATACAATAGACAGGGTCTTGTGTATGAAGGACTGACAAATGGAACACTTCCAATGGTTATGTTCAGCACCTAAACAGAGCAAACACATCATGATTGTCCTTATGGGAAATCTGTCTCCTCCAATCATATTTTTCTTTTCTGAATGCCATGCAGTTTAAAATAGAGTAACCAACGAAAAAGGAAGCAGCAGAAAGATGTATGAGTCATGGAACCATCACTATGTTTGGCATTCTGATTGGTGGCAAAGGACTTCTGAGGTATCAGCATACGTACATACCTTAGATATCTTACATCCAAAAGTTTAGGTCATACATCGTATGTACGATGCTTGGAAAGGCCTAGGCTTTGGTATGCTGACAGGACATACAGTTATTCCTGGCAGAATAGCCCTCGTGCTAGGAATACTGCAACAGTGATCTTGGAAGGACATACACTAGTGATTGAGAAAGGATGAGAGACAATTTCTGCAAGTTTGTTTTAAATACCAGACTTTCCAGGAGTTTCATGACCTGTCTGGGAGCCCTGATAACTGGAAAAAGTGTCTCCAAATATTTTATTTATTGATTGACTGATTGATTGATTGCCTTGTTTAGTGTGAATGCCTGAATGGGTGTAGGCCTGGGGAGAAAAGCTCTATGTACAACTCTTAGATACAAGCACATTACGGTACACTTTGCAATAACAGCAATAAAATTCCAGAGACTATAAACACTAAAACATTGGAATAAGTTATAAAATGTTAGCAAAAGCTTTTGGAGATGTACACATTTGGGTTACAAGATAAAATTTCTTGTATTAAAAACAGTAAATTAAAGTAGAGAATAAGGTAATATTAAAACATAAAAATACAGTAGAAAATAAAATAATACAGTGCACAATAATTTTGTCTTAGTATAGTGTGGGTAGGCTGGAGGGCAAAAGTCAGAAAGGATGTGTAAGTCCCAAGTTTTAAGCCTAGAGAAGTGCTGAGCTCACTTTGTGGTATGTATGAGGTAGTGTGGGAAGATGTGAGTCCCTTAAACCTTGTAGTGAGCAATCCAGGAGCCAGGCAATTTGCAAAAATTCCGGTGCAGTAGATGGACCAAAAGGATGACCGAGAACTAATAATGTAGACCATACACAGAAAAAATTTGAAAACACCCAAATTCCTTGCAAACTGGAATATGATGATGAACATCTTGTAGGACCAATATTACCATGAAGCTGTAGGAGGACATGAGGGTTGACAGGGTTTGAATGGTTCACATTCTGAATTTTGGAATCCTGACAAAAAAGATTAAGAAAGGACAGGCCCAGGACTGGTTTCCAAGTTCCCTCTTTCTTTGGTACCAAAAAAATGCTTGAATAAAAACCTTTGCTCAGCTGAGCTGAGTACACAAGCTCTACCCCCCTTAACCAATACTTGCTCTAAAATAGGAGGAAACATGGAATTCTCATTCACAGGATGAGAAGGAATCCCATGAAAATGGGGAAGAAATTCCCATTGCAATCTATGTACCTGTTGGATAAGTCAAAACCCACTTGTCTCAGATAATCTGTTGCCACTGTGGAAGATGGAGAGATCTGAAGGACTGCCAGGGTGGGAAGAGGGAGGGGATATAAGAGGCAAATAGTCATTCTGTTTGAACTGTCCCTGGTCCTGGGGGATTTCCCTTTTTTTCTTACACCTTATTGCCGCTGCTTTTTGAAACATTGCTTCTTGGAACTTTGCTGAGGCTGTTTACTCTGTTTCCTAGAAAAGGATCCTGAAAAAGAAGGAAAGCTTTTACTGAATTTTGAAAAGGAGGGTTAAAATCTCTGAGAGAGATCCCTTAAATAAAATTCCCCTCTCTCATCAGCGTTTTAAGAACCTCAGATGCAAAGGGCTCAAATAACACAAATGTGACTAGGGGATAATTAAAAAGTTCAGCTTTAACATCTTCTAGAAGGTTTTGTCAGCATAACCAAGCAAATCTTCTCATAACTGAACAGTAGCAGCAGAAGCTAATCTGCTCTGAAGCTAAAAGAGGATAGAACATGGCTCAGGAAGTAGACAATAGCATTGTACCAGGAACCCATAATGTAAGGATTTCTATGAAATGGAACAGGAAAGGAGGGAATGGAATTGAGGAAGGATGGAAACAGACAAGATAGATCTTTTGCGATGGTAAACACATAGCTATCATATCTGATGTCTTTTCCACCTGTTTCCAGTTAGTTATCCCCTAGGGTGGTCACATGGAAGGATATTCTAGAGGATGGTGGAACCAAATGTTACCCTATTCCTAGAAAGTCTAACTTATAATGAGAGATAAGGTGTGAACATTCAACCAAGTGGCAGCAGCACAAATAACAAAAGGTCCTGGAAGTAGAAACAGATCTAGTTGAATGTGCCTTTGATGGCTTAGGTAACGACAAATCTTTATCTTTATATACATGAGAGATGCAGTCAGTCAGCCATCTAGCTAGAGATCCCTTTGAAACATCTTCACCCATTTTAACTTTCGAAAAGGAGACAAATAGCTGATCTATCTTCCTGAAAGGTTTGGTTCAGTGAAGACAGAAATGCAACGGTCTATGCACGTACAACAAATTGAGCATATACTCTCCTTTATTTGAAAATTCTGTGAAAAAGATTGGTAACTTAATGCTTTAATTAAGAAAGGTATCCATAGTGACTTTACGAAGAAGGGAAGGATTAGTGCAAAACACAACCTATCCTTGTGAAAAATAATGTATGGAGGGTTGCAGGACAGAGCTTAGAGTTGACACTCTTCAAGATGATGTAATAGCCTCCAGAAACAGAATCTTCCATGTTAGAAATGTTATATCCAACTTAGCAGCAGGTTCAAAAGGCGGCTGAGTTAATGCTTGGAGAAAATAGTTATGTCCCATGGTGGAGAAGAATCCTTAAGAGGGGGTCTGAGAAGGAAGGTACCACTCAGAAAAGCCTTGCATAACTTAAGGGAAGCCAAGGTGGCATGATTCAGTCCCACATGAAAATTAGAAATGGCAGCTAACTGAACTTTAATAGTAGAATAAATAGCCCCTTCATGAACCACTGGAATAGGAGACAAAAAAGGACCTAGATTCCTCTATGAGGTCCAATTAGAGAATCTTTTCCACTTACTCATAAAGTTTCCTGGTAGATGGTCCCTTGAGGAAGTGAGGATATGAATCACTTGGGAAGAAAGCCTGGACTGATTAGCCATCACAGAAGGTCTGGACTGGGATCCAGCACTTGAGGGGGGTACCAAACGAGGCCAAAGAAAGGGAAACCACACCTGACAAAGGCAGAGATGGGCAAGGAGGATCACTTTGACGTTTCTCTGCAATGTTTTCTGCAGGAATTTAGGAATCAGTGGCACAGAGAAGTCTGGAGAGCCAAGCATGTGTCAGAGCATCCTTGATGACTTCCTGTTCAGGTCAGGAATCAAATCAAAGAACCTGCTGCATTTGGTGTTGATGTGAAAAACAAATAGGTCACAGCAAGGTTGACCTCATTGACAGAATTCAGTACTGATGAGATGAGGGACCAATCATGAGGCAGCAGAATAGATCTGCTCAACCTGATTGCTAGTTCATTGGACTTCCCTGGTATGTGCATTGCTATCAGAAAGTGTTTGGAAGAAATTACCCATTGCCACACTCTCATTGCTTCTCAACACAAAGAGTAGGATTGTGTTCCTCCTTGTTTGTTGATGTACCAGACTACTAACATGTTTGTCTGGATCGAGATTATTACTAGAGAGAGAACATCCTGAAAGGCCTGCAGTGCTAGGAGGACTGCCCTCATCTCTAAGACACTGATGTGAGACTGGCCTTGGATAGGAACCACATCCCTTGGGCTATTCTTACCATGTATAGGAACCACATCCCTTGGGTCATTCTTACCATTTATAGGAACCACATCCCTTGGGTCATTCTTACCATGTAATGCCCCCCACCCTAACTGGGAAGCATCCATGGTCACTGTTGCTTTGAAGGAGAGAAATGGGTGTCCCAGAGACACATTTGGAGACTGAATCCAATACTGTATGTCAGTACTACAAATGTTAGTCAAACAAATTCAAAAATGCATGGGTTGATATCTTACGGATCACTGAACTGCCAGTATCCACTGAAGAACCTTCATGTAATATCTTGCCAAGGGAATTAAGGTGATGGAAGAAGCCATTGATCATAATAGCTGGAGAACCAATCTGGCAAGTGGCACTTGAGGGGAAAGCAACTTTCATCGAAATTAGTGTATTCTGTGAGCGACTCCTGTGGAGGGGTCAACATGTCTCCTCTTACATGTGTGCTTCCAAAGTACCTCAGTGGTAGATATTCTGAAGAGGACTCAAAAGACTGTAGGCTATCCTGAGTAGGTATAGCCTCGAGGCTAATAGGAATTGGCTGTCCTGATAGGATAGATTGTGAAGGCACAGGACCCAGTGCTATTCACAGGATGACCCAAGAGGGGGAGAGAAGTCCATTCACCAACACTGTAGAAAGAGAGAGATATCTCTCAACTGCCTAATAGGTGGTCGCTGAGGGAGAACCCAGGATCACTCTGGCAGAAGCTGAGGTGACCACACCAAAATGACTGAAGGGACCTATCCACCATTGCTCAAAAGAGGTCATAGCTGAGCTATCTAATGCTGAGGCTCTGAGAGGAAGAGATGGCTCAGGCTTTCCCTCTACAAACTCATCAATGAGCAGTAGAAACTGATGCATGTAACCTTAGCCAGAGAATAAATGAGTCTCAAATCATACAGGTGCCTCAGACAAGGCAACATCACTCATAAACTGAACAGCTGTGATGGTACCAGCTACCACTCTGCACAAATAATGTTTTTGTTGACACAGCATGACTGCCATGTGAGAAAGCTTCACAATAGTTTCAGTCACTCCTCACACAGATGTTAGTAGGTCTGGTGGGATAAGAGGGTATGCAGGAAGTTGCCAGACAATTAGATGCAGTTATTTTTTACTCCAACCCTTGATTATAACCTCCAGTTTTCCTCGCTGAGAGGGATCTGAGAGCCTGAAAACACACTAATGTCTGCTACAACTGGAAAAGGAAAAGAACAGGTTTGGTCTTACCTGAGCTTTGCAAAGACGAGTATAATCAGACAAAATGTAGGCAAGTCATTTAGAATCCTCCCCTGCCACTGGATAGAGAGCACATTTATTGCAAACTTACCCTTATTTGCTGCGCCAGGAAGAACTGGTTAGGCCAGAATTCTGAAAACAGGTAAATAGTTTATTTCTCCACTTCTGGAAGGTCCAGACCAGAAAGAATATCTCAGTCTGAAACTCCTAGAGAGGACTAGAGAAGTAGCCCAAATGAGATGCACCAACACATTCACTTGGGATGTGAAGTACAGAGAGAGGGAAGTATTTTGACAATGGCTCACTGCCAGGCATGCACCAGCATTCAGCATTGGAGGGTATGGCTATATACCCCCTTTATTTAGGTACGACATAATGGACCAATTTGTCAGACTAAATTAGGGCAGGTTCCAGAAGAAGCTTTTCCTGAAAGAGCTTTGGGGCCAGGATGACTGCAAATCAAACTGGGTGATGACATGAAGCCCCCTTTTTAGGCAGGTAATGACTTCCCTGAACTGAAAAAAAGCCACCATAAGCTCCCCACCCTATTAGTGATGCATCCATCTTAAAATCCCTTTCAATGAGTGCAGCAGTAATAATGGATAGAACCACTTGGAAACTGTTGGGAACTGTCAGTCAGTATACAGGGCCCAACAACAGGGGTCTAAGAACAGCAGAACATTTAAAAGGATATGGTAGCCCTGTAACTTCTGAAATTTCACATGCCATTTCAACTTCAACTTTTCTAGGAGTGTGTGGTGGCCAGCAATAGCAAACTCAAAGGTCCAGTACATTCCAAACTGTGATCTCAGTCTAGCTACCAAATTCAAATTATAGGTGTGCTCTCTGTACAGGAGAGTGATGGACCCTAGTGAGTGTCCAGCTCTGTTGATGAAGGTAATCCTCTGAGATGTTATCAAACAGAAATTCTTCAGGTTTATACTCACTTTTACTCCACAGATGCTGACGTGGAATCATTTCACTGAAGCACTAGTAGCCAGTCGCCCACATAAGGGATCACCTGAACATTCTTCTCTTACAAGGTTCTGGCCAACACCTTGAAAGACACCCTGGATCCATAGTAAAGTGCAAATGGGAGCACAGTGTACAGAAAGGGGTGTTTAACTTGATATATGCAAAAGAAACCAGCTGTGCAGACCCCAGACACTTGAGTCTTGTCCAGCGAGACTATACTAAATGTCTTGCAACAGCAGGGCCATGAACCCTGAACATATATCAACCAGAACTGGATCATACTGGATGTGCTCACTTAATTTACTGACGTCCATGATGAGAGATAAGCCTGCTGTCCTCTTCCAAATCATAAAAGCGGAGAGTATAACACTTGCTGTGTTTCAAAGACGGTACAGACTAAATGACCCTTTACAGGAGTATAAGGTGGACCTGATCCAAAAGCACTGCTGTGATGTCTTGGTGCATCAGTAGTGCCCTTTCTGGTTGAGATGCTAGGAGCTCTAACAGGTGCTAACTTAAACCACATCTAAATCCCACTGTTTTTTGCAAATGGCTATTCAAGCTAGGGTAAACTCAGCCATGCCTACTGCAATGGAAGCTCTAGACTATTGTTAGGAATGAGACTGCTGGGCTAGAACACTTGTCCACTTGGTTGAGTAGGCCAGTATCATAACATGCATGACTATCTGATGTCTGAATGTTTGCCTTGTTCAATGAGTAGGCTTTGTCTTACTAGGGTACGGATAAGTCAGAAAGAAGTACAAGTGATCTGCTTCATTTTAAAGAGGTGATTATACAGATCCTTTGAAATTTTGATGATTAAGACTCCTCTTGTAAAGGGACATAATAAATGGACTCTGTGAGCTCCTCACCTGGGAGCAGAACATTAACCAGACAAATCTGCACAGGCCTATGAGTGAACTTGTGGCCCTAGGCATGGTATTGAAGTCATCAAAACTGCAACAGGCTGCGTGGAGTCTCCCTCTGTACTCATCACTTCCTCTTTAAAACCACATAACAGGATGAAACAAAGCTGCTCCTCTACTTGTTTCAGTAGGGAAGACTGAATACTGAAAAGATGAGACATGGTTGTCGTTTATAAGACCCGATGCTGCATTGACTCTTGCCAGCACTATCACTTAAAAGCAAAGGGAGACAAAGCTGTTGCAGCTACTCCCAGACCAATGTATTTGAAAATGTAGTCTTTTTTTTCTGGTGGCAAAATGCCATGCTCTCTCTGGGTCTTTTCTGACCAAGAAGATCAGAATGGAGTAAACCAGATGATGGCAGGTCAGCGTTTCACTCCATCCACCCATGAGTTTATAGACATCATTCCCTTTCTTGGGAGTTGCAAATGCAGGGTCTGACTGCTTCCATACTCCACTTACAGCATCATAGCTGACTAGCTGTCCTAGGAATGACTCAGAGTTTCCCCCCCTTCCCAGATAGTTAGTAAAATATTTCTGTCTGAAAAGAATGGAGGTGATAGACCAGTCCATGGAACAATTCATGATCCTAAAGGTTTCTCCAAAATCCAAAAAAAGGAAGTATAGAGTGAGAAAGAAACATTGTCTTTGTCTGTCTTTGAAATAATAACTTCTGTCTTCTCAGACTTATCAAGAGAAGCTGAAGCAGCAACAGGAGAGACAAGGTCAAGCACAGTTGGCGAGAGACAAGGTAAAGCACAGCTGGCGAGAGACAAGGTCAAGCACAGCTGGCGAGAGACAAGGTCAAGCACAGCTGGCGTGCATTCAAGGAGATAAGCATATGGGTGGTGCAGAACAAGAGATAAAACTTCAGCCTGGATATATGCAGAACACTTCATTAACAAGGTAGGATATAGGAGAATGCACTTTATTTAATAACAACATCCCAGCAGGTTATGGCTGGTCTCCAAGCTGGCATTCCGGCATGTAGCTTAAGAAACACTCAGTAAATACAAACAACTTGCAACCACCAAAAACTTCACCTCTCGACAAACATCAGTAGCATAACCATGAAAAGAACAATGCACAGAGATGCTTTTAGCCTTTTATTGTACGTTCTGGTACCTCGGCCATTCGCCTTCAATGGAACAGTTTTCTTCCAAAAAATCACCTCCTTATATACAAAACATTACACACAATTATCTACAATTAATTAATCAATTAAATTTATAATAATTGCAGACTAATTTCCTTAAAGTGCAACCACATAGTGCAAATCTACACAACTCAAGGGAAAAAAACATTTCTTAAATATCATAAACATTGTGTATACATCAAATAAAAAATAAACACATATGATGTAACCATATACTTTAAACATGGACAAATAATTCATGTGTGCATACAAATACATTTATATAAACATAACATTACAATAACTATTTTAAAATATTAATTTTTATTATAATTTATATTCATAAATTTAATCTTACTGTTTTTTATTCTAGTATTTACAAAGTTATGTTACTGTCTGCATTAATTCTTCTATGACTTAATGTATGATAATTGGTTATCATCCTGTACTCAAGTTTGTTTAATTCCCTTTTAAAGTTGACAGTGTATACTTCGGGTCATGCTAGTACACTAAAAATGAATCCCCCATTTGCCCATTATGTGCAGATATAAAATGGTTAGCCACAGGGCTATCCATGTTCTTCCTTCTAATGTCTCCAATATGTTCTAAAATCTGAACCTTGACCTTCATTGTAGTTTGTCCTATGTCAGCAACAATTGGCCAGCATGATGTGAACCTAGGCACTGGAAATAAAAAAAACACCCAAAAAAAGCTATGAAATGTAGGCATCCCTAAAGTTATAATTATGTTGGCTATATTATACTTTGTTTCTACCCATATGTATTTTCCAGTACCTTTGGTATGCACTTTGGTAAACCTCAGACATTAGGGATGCCTACATTTCAGAGTTTTCATTCCTATTTTGATTTTTATTCTTATCACCAATAAGATATGTATTTTTATATACATATGCATTTTGTGTATATAATTATTATGATATCATTATTTAGGAATTATCTTCTTGCCTTGCTTTTGCTTAGAACATTTTTATTACTTACTTTTTGTTTATCTCATTGTATATGTAATCAGGACTAGGAGCGGGAACATACTATGTTTCCCATTGGTTGGGGTTGAATATAAATATTTATGTGATTTTATGACGTAACATAGACTTTTTTCACTGATGAAGGCGTTTTAGCCAAAACCGGTTTGCAAATAAAAAGCTATGTACTTCATTTAGCTTTTTTTGGGGTGTTTTTTTTTTATTTCCAGTGCGTAGGTTCACATCATGCTGGCCAATTGTTGCTGATTTGGTATATTCGGGCCATGCATAGCATTGTGCTTTGTTCCTGTTTGGTGGCCTTGCTGTAGGGACGTGATTCCGGCACTATCATCATTTGTTTACGGGGAAATTCCTCTTGGCTTAACTTCTAACCAGTTTTTTTTTGGACTTTTGCTCAAGTTTTGGTGAACCTTGATCATATTATCAGGCTAGTGGACATATTCCATTTAGTGGAGCATCGTTTCACGTTGGAGGTTGCAGGAGAGGTGTGGTGTTCTTTTTCGTCTAGTTCTTCTTAATACCAAGGGACTAATCTGTTGTTTAGGTGAACGTGAACAGTTGGAGTCCATATTTACCGTTCAGAAACATAGGGGCCTTGGCTTATGACAATCTTCAATCAGCATTGCCAGATTGGATGTCAGCTTGTTTAATTCAACTTTTTGCTTTTTATCACATCCAGGTACTGTTGCAATTTGTTAAACAACATCCAGGACTGTGAGGGACTATTGTCAGTTTTATCAGCGAGAATTTTCAAGTGGGAACATTATGTGCTTCTACATGTATGGTCATATCAGGTACTTTAATATTTTCTGCTAAACATCGGGGACGTACAGTTTTTTGATATATGGACAAAACAACTGCTTTAGCATACACTGTGTGACCATAATATTTGATGAACATTTTACCATCACGTGTGCTTATTGTTGCTGATTGCATTGCTTTATCTAGGTTAGCATACTAATGACAAGCATAGCCAATACTGGTTTCTGTATCATTAAGATATATTGAAATAATACTATCGTTTTGGCTGATAGATATTAAATATTATGTTTTGTACTTTCTGATAAAGTAACTTGCAATTACATGATTGGGCTATTTAAATACATTTTGTATTTTCTACATGTGCTCAGACTGTATTACACACATATCAGTACTTTTTGGATTATATATGCATCCTTTTACATGTTGTTTTTAGCAAATGAACTTTCATCTACAAATACTGTTGTGTAATGCTGTTTGGCTAAAGTGTTAGAATATAACTTGCACAGTGGATATATATATTTTCTGTATACAGCCAATTCTTCTCAGTATATTGGGCTCATCTCCTTTTTTTTGTAATGTGAGTTCTTATATACACTGTGCTTGTTCGGTGATTAGCAGTACAAATTTAATTCCAGGCCTAATCTGTAGGCCCAATTTTTATGTATCCTTATATATATCAGCATTGTTTGGTTATCTGAGTCTGGACTTTGGCATCCCTCGTAGATATTTTCTTAATTTTTGGATCCAAGTCTATAATTTTATCAGACAAATTAGGGATACATATACCCTTTTGGGATAATTTTAATTTTGATATATTATATCCATAGATTTGATAGCTTTATTACCATCTGTTGAGATATATTCTATGTGGTTGGTATAATTTCACCATACTTTCCTAGGCATTTGAATACTGACTAGTATACTGCTAACATTAGGACAGTTCAGCAATCCATCCTTGGGTGCTCAGTCTTTAGTCTTTTTGATATATCTTAAGGGTACAGGGTCTTGGTTGGAACTACAAGAATATGATCATGAATATGAATACAAGTTTTTTTCCCTATATTCACATAGTCTTTTTTTAGTATGCAAGTCATCTCTTCATTTGACTATTTGATGTTGAGGAATATTAATACTGATATTTGTTTGATATTCACCATTGGACCCTTTATGACTGGAATAGTTAGATAACCACTGATTGAGATATTGTTTCTAGTTCACAATAAGGTGGACTTTGATATAAGTGCTGTCCCTTGGTTGACATCTGTACCATCACTGTTTTATATACTTTGGGTATTTTTATGGTAGTCCTATTGGAGGTTAGAGTCTTGGGGTGCCAGCTCCATTGACTGCCTTTGCACCAATAGACTTAACCACACAAGCATGGATTTGGAAAATATTTTACAAGGATTATGTGAAGATAGGGAGGATATTGGTGTGCTCAGAATCAATATCATACCAGGCAATAATCAAAAATAGTCCAGATATAATCCACCCCATGGATGTGACATGGCATTCAATGCACTTAGTAAGGAACTCAAAAATTTAAGATCAAACATTTGGCATTTAAGACTGTTTTGTGCATATTTAAGCAAAAACATTGCTCCAAGGGGTCTAAGGATCCATTTACAACCTTTGGTTGGTAGAGCTGAAGAGAGACTAACCAATGAATGGAATGAGGCTTTGCAACAAGCATCCATGTTGTTTGTCAAAATATTGGCACAATATTATGAAAGAATGGTTGACATTAACCTCGCTGAAGTCCGAGCATTATGTGAGGAATGTAAAAAATTTGAGTCCCTGCCCACGTTCATGGAATCAACCAAAAAATTGTCCAAGGAGCTGGCAAACCATGACAAATTAACCAGGGAAAGGAAAATTAAAAAAATTTAACAGGGACATCTCAGACTACCAGAGACGACATCCCTTTGAGTCCCATAGAACAGTCAGGTTTATGGATGTCAACCAGGGGACAGCTGTTACTAGAGCTAGAAAAAGACCCAGATCTATTCTAAAAACTAGAGAGAAGTCCAATACTAGTACATCAGGGGAGGATTCCTCCTACACAGATAATGATAGTGTTGGATATAGAGAATCACCCAGTCGCAAAAAATCCAATACGTCGGTCCCTTTAGAAATGGAACAAGGCGTCGAGGTGGACGCAAACATAAGCACAGGAATAAAAACCAACTCCTTAGAGGGGATGATACTGAACCTTCCCACGTAACTGATTGTGTTTATCAAAATGTTTTAAATTTGTCTGATATAACATTGTCACATGAACAAGAACAATTGTTGAATAAAGGACTTGGTTTTGTACCAGGGTTTTTCTCTGATGAATATAATGTTGTTACGGATATTCTTAGCTTTTGTCGTAATCTCAATTTGAAACTATGTTTTTCAGACAGGGAATCTCAAAGATCTAATGAATTCAGATTCTTCAAATCTGAATTTCAACCACCAATGAACAAACACGCATCCATTTTTTTACAATCAGTACTTAGGGATCTACATTTCCAACACAAGGAATTCAGCATACTCGGGCATAATTTATCACCTTCTGAGATCACGGCTCTGCAACAGCTACGGAATAATCACAACATTGCAATCCTACCGGCAGACAAAGGCGGAGCAGTAATAGTTATGAATATGAGCTATTATCTCAATGAGGGCAGGTCACAACTATCTGACACCAGTTGTTATATGAGTATGGCTATTGATCCAACTCCAGTGTTTAAGAACGATATAGATTCCTTTTTGAATCAAGCTGAAGAAGAAGGTATTATTAGCAAGAACACTGTTCAACATCTCATGGTTAAAGACCCATAGAAACAGGTTCTATATCTTCTCCCCAAAATTCATAAATCAATTTCCAAACACCCAGGCAGACCCATTGTTTCTGGCATTGGATCTTTGACAGAACCATTATCCATGTTCCTAACACAATATCTAAAACCTCTACTGACTCTAGTTAGGGCAAGATTACAGGATACCACACAGTTTTTACAGATTGTTGAGGATACGCAATTGGAGCCCAGTTGGCTTATGTGCTCATTGGATGTCAAAGCTTTATACACTAGCATACCCCATTGGGTGGGTCTACAAGCTCTTCAGTATTGGTTAGAGCAGTCTGCCCTATATCCACCTGGGTTTAATACATTGTTAATCTGTATGGCGGAACATGTATTGAACAAAAATGTTTTTTATTTCCAAGGGGAATGCTATTGGCAGCTCCAGCGTACTGCCATGGGAGCATCTTTTGCCCCAATCTATGCAGATCTATTCATGGCTTTTTTCGAAGAATGTATGATATATGATCCACTTCACAACATTTATCTCATAGAAATTGACATTTGAAGCAGATACTTAGATGATTGCTGGATGGTGTGGCGTGCGGATGCTACATACTTACAGGAATTTGTTGAATATCTGAATGGCAATATTTGGAGGATTGAGTTCACTGTCACATACCATTTACAAACCATCAATTTTTTGGATGTTACAGTTTCTAGAAATATGGATCATACCCTAAGCACTAGGACATATCGTAAATTCTCCTAATATAATACATTACTCCATGCTTCAAGTATGCACCCACGCCACACCATCCGCAGCATACCCAAATCACAATTTATGCGTATCAAACGCATAAGTTCAAAACAACAAGATTACGAATGAGCCAGTTTAGATCTGTACAATAGATTTGTTGACAGAGGTTACAAACATCAGGATATTGTTAGGGCATATGAATGGTCTACCAAGGCAGATAGGAACACACTATTACAATACAAAGCACAGGATACCAATCCATCCAAATCAACCATCAGGTTTGTTACCACTTATGGTAGAAATCATAATGCTATTAGAAGTATAATCAACATACATTGGAACATTCTTTTGGCTAATGATCAGCTCAGACAACTTTTGGGCCCACAGTGTCACTTTACATGTAGACGTGGTAAAACACTGGATTCTTTGTTCTCTCACTTTAAGAACAAAGACAGTGGGGGGAGCCATATACAAACAAATTACTATGTCTGGAGATGAATTGTTGGGCACTTTCCCCTGTGGTCACTGTGGGTCTTGCAAACAGGTTAGCAAACTTAAAAAATTTACCAGTAGGAATACTAGCAGAGTGTATGAATCCAAAGTTTTTGGTAACTGTAGCAATAGCTGGGTGGTCTATCTGGCTACCTGCCAATGTTCAGCTTTTTATGTTGGACAAACCTCCCGGTCCCTTAGAATCCGTATGAATGAACACAAGAGTAATATCAAAAACCAAAAAGAAACCAATGCTCTTTATAGACATACTCTGAAACATCACAATGCTCAGTTTAGATTTATGATTATTGACAAAATCATTGGAGATAGAAGCAATTCACAAGGATGGCACAGTATTCTCAACCATAAGGAGAAATATTGGATTACCACCCTGGGAGCATTATTTCCCCCAGGCTTAAATGACCATTTGTAAAAAAAAATGTTTTCTCACAATGTCTTTCAGTTTATGGGATTCTGTGCCATGCCTCATTTATATTTTTCATTTATATTATTTGTATGATTATGTCAAGCTTCTTTGTATTTGTAGACTATGATTTTGTTACATAACATTATGCATATCTATACCATAACACTCTTATCTTGAGATATGGTTTGTTAGATATTTCTTATTTAATATATGTCCTTGTTTAACATATGTATTTATTCACTGTTTATTGCAATGATATTTTTTACTTACATTCTGGTTTCCAATTTTTGTTATCTATCTGTGTATCATTGTCAGCTATTTGGATTTCTTACACTTGCATTTCTGTATTACTTTAGTTTATACTCAGGGATACAACATTACCTGTAATCATTTAAGTTATAATTATGTTGGCTATATTATACTTTGTTTCTACCCATATGTATTTTCCAGTACCTTTGGTATGCACTTTGGTAAACCTCAGACATTAGGGATGCCTACATTTCAGATTTTTCATTCCTATTTTGATTTTTATTCTTATCACCAATAAGATATGTATTTTTATATACATATGCATTTTGTGTATATAATTATTATGATATCATTATTTAGGAATTATCTTCTTGCCTTGCTTTTGCTTAGAACATTTTTATTACTTACTTTTTGTTTATCTCATTGTATATGTAATCAGGACTAGGAGCGGGAACATACTATGTTTATCATTGGTTGGGGTTGCATATAAATATTTATGTGATTTATGACATGTAACATAGACTTTTCACCGATGAAGGCATTTTAGCCGAAACCGGTTTGCAAATAAAAAGCTATGTACTTCATTTAGCTTTTTCTGGGTGTCTTTTTATTTCCAGTGCCTAGGTTCACATCATGCTGGCCAATTGTTGCTGATTTGGTATATTCGGGCCGTGCATACCCTACGTGCATAGCATTGTGTTTTGTTCCAGTTTGTCCTATGTACCATAGTGTGTTTGAACAGTTACATCCAATAATATAAATCACTCCACATGAGTTGCAGTTGAATTTCTCCATAGCAAAGTACAATTTTCCATTGATATTATTACCAAGTAAGTTTTTAACCTTATTACATACAGAACATTTCCTACATCTATACATTCCAAAAGATTTGCCACCCCCAATCTCATAGATTTTTCTATTAAGTAATTCCTTTAAATTGTTATGCCTGCTATATGAGAATGTAATATGTTTAGGAAAAGATTTCCCACCATAAAATCCTCAATCACTATATCCCAAAACTGTCTTACTATTCCCTCCAAAATTCCAGAAAAATCAGAAAACTTGGTTACAAAACAATAGCTTTTCCTCTTCTTGTGACTGGTCTATTTCTACATATTGATGACCTGCCCCATGCCCTTGTTTGCAAACCTTTTGTTGGGCTTTAGAGAGAATTGTCTCAGAATAACCCCTTAGTGATAGTCTTTCATGCACCTCACCCATGAAGACTTCTCTAAGTTCTTTTTCAGAAGTAATAAAAAAGATTCTTCTGAATTCACCATATGGCATCGCTCTAAGTAAATGAGGGGGATGCATACTGTCAGCATGCAGAAAATTATTCACCGAAGTTGGTTTTCTATAGGTCTATGTTGAACTTTGCCCTGCTCATTTATGTAAAACTCAACATGCTACTGATGTTTTTCGAGAGCTTAAGAAGCACTGCCTTCCTTTTACATTATTATTCATCATGATATTACAATGTTGCAATATTATAAACTGCAAGTTTATCAAACACCTGTTTACAAAGATTTCTGTTTGGATATAGATACAAAATAACACATACTTTTGAGATCAGTAAAATTATTACATTTTGCCCAGCCCTGTGGTGTAAAGGAATGAAACTCAAACTATGGCTTAGGAGACCAGTGTTTTTACCAGCATGTGTGCCTGATAGACTGGGCAGAGGGAAGATGAGTTTGAGTAGCTAATGCCACCTCACTCATCCTGGGGAGAAGGAGTCTGATAGGCCTGTGGAACTGGCAACACCTACCTGCTCGTGGGTGTAGCACCCAATTGTAGTTGCCAAGTTAGCTCTCATCCTGTTGAGCCTTTAAACTAGAGGTATGTGTGAAACCGGTTTACCTTTGAAAGGTTGAAAATCAACCTACCGAACGGCCCTTTGTGCGAACCGGAATGATGAAAATCGTCAGTCCGATCTGCACCGAAGTTCGAAAATCAGCAAATTGAAAACCAGATTTGCTGATTTTTAAACTTCAATTAGAAAGACATAGTGTAATGCAGGGGGCCAATCCTCCCTGCACCCCCATGTGGGGGACTGCACCCACCACACCCCCCCTACTTTATTATTCTAACTCCGAGGTCGCACTACAGTGGGGAAAGGGTCCACTTCCCAAAAAATGCCAAATTTGCAATGAGTGAACGTTACTGTGCATTCGCTCATTGCACATTCGATGCATTTTGTTTTCGGCCTTCTGAGAACTTGAAAAAGTCCTTTTGGACTTTTGCATTATGCACATGTAAAGGTAAACCATGAAACCATGTATGCATTGACTAGGCAGGTACAGCGAGCCTATGTACAGCCTCTGCAGATGGATGAGTAGGTCACTCTGTAAGGCCTGCATGCTGGCCTGATCCTTACTACAGACTCCTGTTGCTGGGGGAATGGATAGCCCCCAAACGGCTTCCTTGTTAGGAATGAATGAGTAGGCAAGATTCTTGCCTAGCTAGTGATGCCAGATTCTCATTCTCTATGTCACAGCCCTTAAGGCTAAACAACACACCTGATACACTTGTAATAGGTGACTCTATCGTCAGGCACACTGACGTCCCGCCCAGGCTGAACAAGGAGAAGGTCACGGTGAGCTGCCTGTCGGGTGCTAGGATCCGCCACATAACACAAGCACTCAGGTCACTCCAAGGCAAGTACAAATATGACTCAGTCATTGTCCATGCTGGTGTGAATGACCTGAGACGTACCTCCCTGGACTACATGAAAAGAGACATAGAGGAGCTCTCTGAGCATGTAGCCCAGGCCAGTATGACCCTGACCTTGAGTAGCATCTTACCCTCACCAAGAATGATGCCACAATATGAAGACAAGATGATCAATTTCAACAATTGGCTTAAGTATTGGTGTCATTTAAAGGGGATCCAATGCCTGTCAGCCTGGGATGACATGCTCGACAAGCCACGATGCTTCGCTAGGGATGGCTTGCACCTGTCACCCCTGGGCTTTCAGATATTGGCAAAGGCTCTTGCTACCCCCATAGTGCCTTTTTTAGGCAAGGCTCAAAAGACAAACCCACCTCCATAGGTATCACAAGGGATAAGAAACTAAGAGTAATGCTACTCAATGCCAGAAGTCTAAACCTCAAGATGCACGCACTCAAAACTCTCCTTAGCATGGAGAAAATCGATATCAGTGCAGTAACAGAAACCTAGTTCAAGGCTCCAGAGAGCACCCCAGCACTACCAGGTTATACCTCATACCATGCTTTTCGGCCCCAAAACTTGGACCGTACCACAAAAGGAGGGGGAGTATCAATATTCGTCAAAGATACCCACACCTCCAGGTTGGTGGCACAGCATGAAGCATCAGAGGCTATCCATGTGCAACTAACAGTGGGTAAAACTGCCTTTCAGTTTATAGCCTACTACAGACCACCCTCCCAAACCCAGGAACCCCACTCGGCCTTCCTGAGAACACTGGAAAATATGAAGGTCTCTCCAAACACCATTATATATTGGGCGATTTCAACTACCCAAACATAGACTGGGAGCATTACTCTAGCTCCAACACCCTAGCCCAAAGGTTCCTAGAATTTATAAACTCAAATGCTATGGAACAACTTGTTACCACTCCCACAAGAGGGGAAAACATACTGGACCTGATCATTACCAACATGGGGACTCTATGCTCCAGACCAGAAGTGTATCCCTCACTGGTAAGATCAGACCATAAACTAATCTCACTGGATATTCACATCCTGACACCACCCCCTGCCCTGAAAACCACAGTGAAAAACTTCTCTAAAGCAAATTTCACACTCCTCAAAACCGAGGTGGAATCCTTCAAAGCCCCCGGGCCTGTGGAAAATACGGCTCAGACTGCAGAATCCTGTATAAATGCATTCTATGAACACCTTCAGGAATATATGGATCATGCAATCCCAAATAAAACCAAGACCCAATCCTCCAAAGGCAGACGTCCTGTCTGGTGGACCCCAGCCATAAACAAACTATACAATAGAAGGAGGAAGCTACTACATGATAGAGCAAAATCCCAAAAAGGGAAGGCATCTCTGATCAGTATTAGCAAAAAACTATGGGCACTCATAAAATCATCTAAGGCCAGCTTCAAGAGAAAAATTGCACAGGACACTAAGGATAATCACAAGGCTTTCTTTAGTTACGTTAGGAACCTGGGTGGGAATTCCCAGACATGCTCAGAATTAGTCCAAAATGACAAAAAATACACCGAACCCACAGACATTACCAACATCCTAGCTGACAGGTTCAGCGCAAACTCCCCCCGCCCCCTCCCCACCAAATGGGCAAATATTTATCCCAGCAGAGTGCTGCCTCCCTGACATCTCAGATGCTCAGGTAAGAGCTGCCCTCTCCAAAGCAAAAAACACAGCATCAATGGGACCAGACGGTGTCCCGAGCTGCGTCCTACATGAACTCCAAGAAGAGCTAAACCCAAACATAAAACTACTGTTCAATCTTAGCCTTACTACAGGATATGTACCCAAAGAGTGGCGTACAGCAACAGTGGTCCCTCTCCACAAAGGTGGTGCCTCAACGGATCCTGGAAACTATCGCCCCATAAGCCTGACTAGCTTAGTCTGCAAAGCTATGGAAAGGATCATCATGGACCTCATAAATAAAGATATTGGGGACCTACAGACACTGGATCCTACCCAGTTCGGCTTTGTTAAGGGTAGATCCTGCCTCTTAAACCTGGTTGATTTCTTTGAAACAGTCACCAAGGCCATTGACGAGGGGAAGGTGGTCTACACAGCCTACCTGGACCTCACAAAAGCCTTCGATACAATACCCCACTCTGGCATTATAGATAAGCTCACCAGCTTAAATATAAACCCCTATGTCACTAGATGGGTTGCAAACTGGCTCAAGGACAGAACCCACATGGTTAGAATTGCTGGAGCCATGTCAGACTCCAAACCAGTTACAAGTGGCATCCCACAAGGCTCAGTCCTGGGACCTCTCTTGTTCGGTATATATTTCTCAGAGGTACAGGCCAACACGGAAGGACTGTGGCTGACTAAGTTCACAGATGACTGCAAACTGGGCGCCATAATCAACTCTCCAGCTGACACAAGCATCCTCCAAAAGGGCCTCATAGAAACAGACAACTGGTGCCAGAGCCATGGCCTCAAGCTAAACGCCAAAAAGTGTATAGTCATCCCTTTTGGCAAAAACAAACTGCCCACAAATTACCACATAGGTGGTAATCCATTAGGTACAGAAGAAGTAATTAGGGACCTGGAGACCCAAGTTGATAGCAATCTCTCATTTGACAACCACGTGGCCAAAGTGGTTAGAAAAACATTTTATATAGCCCACCTAATCATGAAGGGATTCACATCTAGATCAGGGGAGGTCATCGTGCCTCTTTACTCATCCCTCATCAGGCCCATAATTGAGTACAATGCCCCTTTTTGGGATGTACCTTACCAGACACCTGCAGCAGCTGGAAAGACCCCAAAAGTACCTCACCAAGAGGATCATAGGGCTCAAACAGATGCCATATGCTGCCTGGTTAAAGAAACTCCAGCTCTACTCAGTGGCATACCGCCTGCTCAGAGGCGATCTGTGCCTGACGTATAAAGCCATGTCCAACCCGGAATTAATGGACATGCTGCACCTCAGAAAATCCAAATCCCATCGAGCTACGCGCTCGAGGGACTTGAACCTCAGCACTGAAATAAATAGGACATGCTGGAGGGACAGATTCATAACCCAGAGGCTCCCTTCACTCTGGAATAAAATCCCAGTCCAGGTTAGGCAGAGTCCCTCATTGACTCTCCCCGGGAATCACTTCTGTGTCACTGTTAGACAGAGGCACAGTATACTAACCTCGAAAAAGGGCATAGCAAAATTAATTTAAAATGGGTGGCGAAAGCCAAACACACTCTGGCTAGGCTTATAAATGCCCTAGGGCAGATAGCCTAGTATGAACCTATGAACCTATGCAACAATTCAGTTTACTACATAGGGGCAGTGTAGTCATCAGCCAGAAGTCCTGACTGTGGAGCTGGAGACTGCAGTAATTAAAAAAAATATTATATTAAAAAAAAATGAAAGAAGTAATGCCCCCAGCTATTAAACTTCAGCTTGGCAAAACCAGTCTGTGGAAGACAGTTGTCCTTCTATATCAGTATTGCAGTAAATTTCATATAAGGGATGTTCCACCCAGGGCAGTCTTGAGCTCGGCCAGTATGAAAAAGCCTAAAAAAGATCTTATATGCACCATACATCATATTTATGCTCCCAGCATTGAATGTAAAGCATAAAAGGGACATACAGAGGCAATTACCTAGAACTTATTTTGCTGCCAGTTCATATGCCGTTTTTGCCATTTGGTCTGAACACCTTGTTGCTGTTCTGAATATTTAGCAGCACCAGGTAAGTGTCCCATTGCGGTTGTTTTTTCTTAGCCTATTCTTCTGAGAAGGTCCATTTGTCGGCAATTACTGCTTGTCTGCCCTCCTTTGACTTCTTGTTTCATACAGTTTTTTTAAAGGTGTCCTGCATATTAGGCCTCCAAGAAAACCTATTCCTCTTCCTCCATGGGACCTTAATTTTGCTTTGGAAAAATTGACTCAGGTTCCTTTTGAGTCTGCAGATTCTGCTTCTTTGCAACATTGTACCTGGAAGACTGTTTTGTTGCTGGCTCTTACTACTGCTCAGACGGCTTCTGAGCTCCATAGTCCTTATGGCCATTCCTCCTTTTTTGTTTTTTTTCACAGGGACAAGGTGCCCCTTCATACTAATCCTTCTTTTATACACAAGGTGGTTAATGAGTTGTCTTTGATTGAGGCAGTACAACTCCATTCCTTTTTCCCTTCTCCTCAGTCTGCTAGTAAGAGGGTCCTACATGCCTTTGATTTGCACAGACAGCTCAGGTACTATTTGGATAAAACTAGGTCTGTTGATAAGTCTGATCAGATTTTTGTTTCCTTTCATTCCAGGACTTTGTGTTTGGCTGTTTCTAAGCAAACCATTTCTTCCTGGATATCTAAGACCATTTCCGTTTGTTATTCTTTACATGGCAAATCTCTGTTTACTTCTTAGAGCTCTTTCCACTAGGGCTGTTGTCTATTCTGGTGCCTTCTTCAAGGGGTTAGACATCAATTCCATCCTTGAAGCTGTTACTTGGTCTTCAGTGCATACCTTTAGTAAGCAATATAAGTTAGATATGTTTTTTAGGGCCAAAGCAGGTTTTGCTGAAACCATTTTATGTGGACTTGTTGAGGGCTCTTCTCAGCCTTCCACCTTCCCTTCTGTTTCTTGAGCTTTTTTACTTTTCCTTCTATGAAGAATACTGCAACAGTGATATAGAAGGACATGGTACAGTTATGTAAAATTTTAGCATACCAATAGATGTCCTTCTCTTCATTGTTGCAGTATTCGCTCCCTACCTCCAATCCTCTCTTGTTTGTTCTGCATTTTTTCCTTCTGAATGTGCATGGAGTCCTTTGTCCTATGGTGACTCTTCTGGGGCAATTCAGTTGTAGATAGTTGCATGGGTACATCACTTTTATGCCCTAAGTTCTGTGTGGAGAGCATAAATGTGATGTACGGTGTATACAATATCCTTTTTAGGCTTTTTCATACTGGCCAAGCATTGGGCTGCCCTGGGCCGGACATCCCTTCTATGAAGAATACTGCAACAGTGAAGAGACAGACATCTACTGTTATGGTAAGATTTTACACAACTGTACTTTTTTATCTCCTATTTAAATCCACCAAAGAGTCATGTTGCTTTTATTTGAGGAATATTTCCTGGATCAAGCACTTAATGCTTCTGGATAATCGCACCACAGTCATTCACATTTTGGTCTCTCCCTTGTCTTAGCTACTCCAAACCTTTCTAACTGGAGTTTCCTACCACTGAATTAGATTTGATTACTGCCTGTGCAAAAATCATTACTAATATAGTGTGTCTATGCTGCAGAAAGTGCACTGACTTCCAGTTCAATGTCATACTTCTTTCAAAGTCCTTTTTTAAGCTGTCCTTGCAAGACTTTGTCCCTCTCAGTGCTCTAGACTGTCCATCTGATGTATAGCTCTATGTCTGTTTGGAGCTACTGTTTATTCCCAGGATGCAGGTTGGAACATTGGTCCTTTGCTTACCAAGCTTTATGCATCATGCCTTTGGAATCTCCTACTACAGTAGCTTTAAGAAAGTTCCATTCTGGCATGCTTTAAGTTCCAGTAAATAGTATTTATTAGAATTTTCTTTTAATGAACACAAATATTCTTACCAACCAGTTTTCCCTTTTACAAACTGTTTATATGACAGTTATGTACTTATCATTCTGTTGTGTCATCATTATCCATGCCAGTCCACTTCAAAACCAAATGACTGAGCACTGCAGGTGGCATTGAACTGGCACCAACACTTCCTTTCAAAGTTCAAGCTCTTTCCCCTAATGCCCGCAATGAACATTATGCTTCCTGATACCCCAGATTGTATTTACCATCATCCAAGACCCAATGGAGATATACTAAAAACTATATATCTATATATCCATATATATCTATATGTAAAAAATGAAGTGAATGTGGTCTATACAGGCCTTGGGATAGTTTACAAGGTCTGCCAGGATAATTAAAAAGTGATAATTTATACAGTGAAGTGGATTAGTTAAAGTGCATTTGCATGACTAATGGAGATGCAGAGTTATAAATGTCATACCATACATTATCCAAACTGTTCACTTCAAAACTAAAGGACAGAGTTCCCATCTAGTCATCTTGGATGGCAACATGACAAAATACCTTTGAATATGGTAGACTCAAAAGAAGGGATATGATTTCTCTTCTGATCAGCAATCACTGGTGAAACAGTATGTCTGGGAGTGTCAACTTAGGAATAGGAGGTGTATGGGAAAAGAGTATGTAGAAGCCTCTGGATATCATCCCACTGACCCAAGAATCTTGTGTGATGGCCATCCAGACTGGCAGACTGAGGGATAAATAACCCCTAACTGCCTCAAGACACAACACTTCAGGGACAGTTAGGCTGTCTATCAGAAAAGGGCTCCCAATATCCCTGGATCTGCATACCGCCATGACCTCCCAAAACGTAGTGATGGCAGAACTGTATGACTCAAATAAAACTTGCTCATCCTTGGAGGGTGGATCTGTGGGCCTATTTCCCCTCTATCTCTCCTCATGTTTCAAAACTTTCACTACATTTGGGTCTTGTGAAGTCAGCAGATATGTGTGGAGTCCCACAATTGCAAATCTATACATGTAATCAATTTCAAGGAGGCCCAACCCTCCTTCAGAACGGGGAATATATAATCTTGGTATGCACTGATTTTTATAGATCATTTGGTGAGCATGAAGCATCCTTCTTGTTTTAATATCTAATCTATCCAACACATTTTGGGGCCAATCAATCACTCCAAAACTGTAAGCTAGGACAGGAAGAGCAAATTGGTTTATAGCTTGGATTTTGTTCCTAGATGTCAATGCTGTTTTCAGGATTAATTTCAGTCTTCTAAAATGTATTCCTTACTAAGTTCTTGTTTTCTAGGAGCCAAATTGTTGCCATGGCCTAAGCTGTTAAGTAGACAGCTTAATTGGTTAAGGGCAAGGCAGAATAGGAATGATGACAGAGAGTCACCCTGGAATATCCCCCTTTGAATTTTTATCCCTGTCCTTTATCATGGCTTACTTGCAAAGTGGTCTGCCACTGTTTTATGGTCACTGTAATGTAGTCGATCAGTGAGGGGTGTATCTTATACATTTTTAAGCACTCTTTTTATCCATGAATGTGAGATTCTATCAAATGTTTTTTTTGTAGTCAATCCATGCCATACTTAGATTCTTCCCCTTTTTACAGTTCTCCACTATGACTCTATTTAACAGCAAATGATTCTTTGCTCCATTTGACTTTCTTTTATTGCCCTTTTGTTCTACTAGCATAATTGAGTTTTCTTCTAAATGACTATAAACTCTGTTTGCATCAATTCCCATGTATAGTTTATAAGTTGTTGGAAGGCAGGTTATGGGTCTATAAGTTTCACTCTTAAGTAGGAGCATTGTTTTACCTGTTGTTAGCCAGGTGGGTGTCTTTTTGGGGTGCGCCTATACATAGTTCTTACTCATGGCTAAATCTCCATGCAAAGATGTTAATACTTTTAACCAAAAGATAGGTACCGCATCTGGGCCTGGGGTTTTCCAATTACAGGCTTTTCTTAACTTTGTTTCAATCTCTCTGGCTGTTACTTCATCCCATTTGATATCCTGTACCTTTACACTTCTTATTCTTTTTTTTACTTCTTCTATCCATTTAGCATCTTTATGTTCCACAGGATCTTCATAAATACTTCTTCAAAATGCATCCATTTCTTCTTTTTTAGCAGTCTTTCAACTCCTTTTACCTTGTTTCCCAATTCTCTATAAATTGTTTTGGCTCATCAATAAATTGCTTATTTTGTACTTTTCCTTTATATTTATCTGCATATCTTCTATGTTTTTCCACCTGTGCTGAAATTTTCAGTCTGTTATTTGCGATTGTGTATTCTAGATCCTGGTCTGTTCTTTTATCACGTCTATCTTTCTTAGTATTTTTGTTGATCTATTCCATTTTCTATAGGTTTCTAACAATGCCACTTCTTGTCTTAATTGCTTTATATTTTTCTCTATTCGTTACTTCCACGATGGTATTTGATTTCTCCCCTTCCTTTCCCTTACTACCCTTTGTTCTTGTGGTAGAAATTTATCAGTTATTATTTTAGCTGCACAGTAATATATCCTATTTACTTCTGTTATATCATATGGATCTCTATGGACAGTTCTAATTGCTGTGTTCATTTGTTTTATGAGACTTTTTGGGGTTTTACTAACCTTCTGCAGTCTGTTTCTTTCATTGATCTTAATATATCTATTAAATCAAGCAACTCTTCTCTTAGCTCATTTTCTTCCAAACTGAGGGCACATCCCTTGTTTTCCATTTCCTGTGGGCATTCTATAGAAAGTTCTGTAGCATCTTCCTGTGGCACCTTATCTTCAGTTTAATCCTGTGCCATCCGTTGCTCTGTTCTATGGGAACTCACTGGCCCATGACTTCTCAACGTTGACTGCATCAGAGTTTCCAGTTTCCTGTTCCTTGCCTTGCTGCCTAGCTTCAAGTGAACATTTATACTAGTTTCCTGTGGAAGGCTCCAAAATTTCTTGATATGGCACCTGACCAGTTGCTTCCTGTTCCACTGGTTTCCCCTTAATTTGGATATCCATTGCTCTATCCTGTTGTGGTGCTTTCTGCATTAGATTTTCTACACTGAATCCTTCGCTTTGCAGGTGCTCCATAACCTCAATTTATATTTTTTGACTTCTCCATTACTAATCTTCTTTTCTACTTTTCCTCTTTGTCTTCTTACTTTTTGCATTGTAAAGTATTCCATATCCAGATTCCTGTGCATATATTTCTCTTAAAATATCTTTGGTGCTGCTCTTTTTGTACTGGTTAGTTTTGCTTTCTCCTTTGCATAAATATCACACCATATTAAATCTATTTTTCTTTCCAGTGTCCACGTTTCTTCTTCACATGTCTCCTGATCTTCCTGTTTCTCCTTATTTTGGGGACCCACTCCATCATGTTGTGATGTAATCTGTGTTAGACCTTCTACATTTAATCCTTCACTTCACAGGAACTCCAGAACTTCTTCTATTTTTTAACTCCTACTTTACTAATCTTTTCTATGTTCCATCTTTGTGATATTATTTTTCTTATTGTGAAGTATTCCATATCTGGATGCCTTTGCCTGTATTTCTCTTAAAATATCTTCGGGGCTGCTTTCTTTATATTGATTAATTTGGCTTTCTCCTTTGCATAAATATTGCATCATATCAAATCTATCTTTCCTTCCCATGTTCATATTTCTTTTTTATACTTTTCTTAAATATCTAGGTTTTGTTGTTTACATTTTTGCACTTCCTCAGATGCTTCTTTATCCAAACAGATCAAAGTTTCTTGATTTATATACTTTTTTCAAAAATCTGTTGTATTAATGAACGGAAATTTTTATTTGAAGCTTCTGACAGTTTTTCCTGTGGAAGTATTTTTCTTTCTTCTAATTTATCTCTTAATATTTTTGTATATCTTGTGTATGGACATTCTGGGCTTTTTGCATAATAGTAACAATACAATTCTTTCTTATCCTCAATAGTCCACTCTTCATCTTTATGGGTCTTCTTTGGCCTATCAGTTTTTTGTGATTTTTGTGGACTGCTACTTCCTACTACAACAGGGGGGCATCCTCCCCCTGGGCCTGGCCTGGCCCCATTGTAGGAATGTTTCTGTATTTTGAGGATTCTACACTGTCATTTTTTCCACTCTTGGCACCAGTACATCTACCGGGATTGGGCAATTTTTTATCCTGGATCTAGTGCACCCCTCTGTCTTTTTTAGTTTTTGACCTAATTTCTGGCCATGATATACTGTATCCTATTTAAATATAGTCTGTATATATCAGTGTTGCCTTGGTTTGATTTTGTGAAAAACAGGGTCCACCTTGTGAAAATACTCACCAAGACTTGAGGATGAATTCAGTTTCAGCACTACTACTCTACTTTCCTTGCTGACTTTTCATCTCTCCAGTCAGCCAGTCTGCATAACTTGATGTTCTGCAAGAATCTCATTATGAAGGAGAGGTGGAAAGGCATATAAAAGTCCTGCCAATCATTGATGGAGTAGAATAGAGCATCCCTTGGAATCTGACCGCGTGGAGAGAGAAGTTAGTTGGAACCAGTCATAGATGGAGATAGATGGCAGAATGGATTCCCCCACATCAGCAGAACAGCAGTGGTGCTACCAGAAGATTGAAAGATCACTCAAGGGGCATCAGAATGCATCTGCTGAGCTTATCCATTAAGCATTTGACTTGGTTGGGAGTGTGTTTTATAAGAAAACATTAAGACAGCATCATCCTTTCCTAGATT
>NC_056741.1:1201594191-1201791691 GCF_019279795.1 Protopterus annectens
CTTTAGTCCCATAGCTGCACTCACAAAGGCTAAAGATGGGGGTGTCTCAGTATACATCAGTAACAAGCATACCTCTACAATAGTCAAACAGGATGATATGGTGGAGTTCCTCCACATAAAGATTTCCACAGAGAGAATACCATATCATATCCTAGCCCACTACAGGTCAACCTCCATGTCCCAAGAAGCTCACAATGCATACTTGGACCTATTGGAGACGCTTACCATTCAACACCCTACTCATGGGAGACTTTAGTTACTCTTCTGTAGACTGGGAATCTTACATGGTCTCAAATCTACAGGCACAGAGATTCCTGGACTTCATAAATACAGGTACCCTTGACCAAATTGTGACTACACCCACTAGAGGCTCCAACATACTGGACCACATGCTCACAAATATGGGAGAATGATGCCCACGCCCAGTTTCTCATCCTCTCTGGGAAGGTTCAGCCATAAAGCTCCCTCCTTCAATATAAAAATCAACTCTATAATCCCACAAATAAGCAGTTACAGTAATTATGCCAAGGCAAATACCTTTTACTAAATGATGGTTTGTCAAAATTCAATGTCCCTGAGAATACAGCAGCCTATGCTGAATTGTGCTCAGAAATGCTGTACAACCATGTCAATGGCTGCACGGAGATTGCTCTACCTATCCCAGAAGCAAATCCAGGATTATCCCCAAAAACAAACTGCTGGTGGCATCTCGTATTAAACAGGATATACAGCCAAAGGAAAAGATATATATATATATATATATATATATATATATATATATATATATATATATATATATTTTAGTAAACTCAAGGGCAGCACGCATCAATGTGCTAAACATGTGGTTAATGTTGTCACATTCACCAAACCTGGCAATACAGCAATCCTTTACATAGGTTTTGACGAGCCTAATGACCACAAGAGCATTTTCAAGCCTAGCCATGCACCCCAGACCTCTGAGAAGTTCTGCTACCCTTGATAAGTGTAAGTGGGGGTATGGGATATGAAACATTTACAAGCAGGGGCCTTGGAGCTTAACCATTTAAAGGCTGCTTGTGTCCATTAGAGACATAGGTGCCAAGCCAGGGATGAATTTCCTGTTCCCCATCCAACTGTCCAAGTTAAACTTGAATTCGGTTAGGGAGGAACTCTGCTTCACATGGATGGGGAGCCTGTTCCAGAGATGGAGTAGTCTCTGGGATACATACCTGTCTTTCCAGCAGGTTCTATTTCTATCACAGGCAAGGTTTAAGTCTTTAGAATGAGTATTTCTGTTGTTTGTTTTGCTGATATGCAGGAGGGCCATCAGACTGGGGTCTGACAATGCCCTGTATACCAGGCATAGATCTCCCTTCAACAGCCTGTAGGAGACAGAATACAAGGATAGGCCCTTGCAGTGGTCCGCATAGAACATTTTACTTACTCCCTGTATTCTTTTAGTGAGGAACCTCTGTGGATGTTCCATTTGTTGGATATGTCTGGTTAGGTACATACCAAAGGTGGCATTATTTTCAATTATAGGACTGATGAATAATGAATATAGTGGAAGAATGACTTCCTTGGACATAGCTGCCATACCTTTGTTTGTAAGTTGGTAGACTTTATTTGTCCTTGGAGTTGTTTGTTTAGTTTGAAGAGAGTGCTTTTATCCTGATGGGTGCTGCACCTCATAATTTTTGGCACAATTTTCTTCCTTCTGTTATACAGCCTATTGATTTTGTGATTCAACCTGAGTGGCTTGTTTTTTTGTTAGTTCTGTTCTTCTTCCTGATGGGTACAACTGCCTCTATGCAGCTATTAGCATGCTTATATAGGGTTTCTGTGAACAGTTCTGCATAGACAGCAGTATTCTCAGGGTTTATGGGGGCTTCACATTTTACCAGGTTCTAACTTAATAGCAGGAAGTTAGCCTTAGAGTACTTCCTGGATACTCCATGGTTAGCTGGAGGTCCAGGTTTTATTTTTACTTCAAAGGAGACCATTTTGTGGTCTGACCTTACCAGAAAAGACATTACACTAGAGGGTATGCAGCAGTCTCCCATATTAGTGAGGAGCAGATCCAATATGGTAGAACCTCTGGATGGTGTATTGAATACCTTGCTGAGGGAGTTTGTATTTACAAATCTAGGAATCTCTGTGCCTGTATGTTTGGTGTCATATAGGATCCCAGTTAATAGTAGGATAATTAAAATTGCCCCTGAATATAGTATTGAGTTGGAAGGTGTGTTGGCAATAAGTTTAAATATGTTATGGGTTTCCTGTGTCATAGAGGGAGCCCTATAGTTTGCAAGGAAGTGGTATTGGATTTTGCCTATGGTAATTTGACCATGGAGTAGTTCAAATGAATTTTTCTGTTTGACCAGCCTTGAGGTATATTTAGACATATCTTTATTTTTAATGTAAATCAAGACACCTCCACCTTTAGTCTCTGTCTGTGTTGTAGTTGGTCTAAATGTGTGAAAGGCATTATTACCTTGCACTGTTAGTCTGCTTTCCACACCATTAACCCGTGCCTCAGTGATCGCACAGATGTCAGCATTATCTAGGGTGAAGAGAGCTTCTAGGGACTGGAGTTTTTTGTTTAGACTCCTGGCATTGAACAGTAATACCTTTAGAATTTCTTGATTTTGATTTGCTATGTCAGAAGTACCTTCAGCTTGGCATTGCCTAAAAAAGGCACTATGGGGGAAGACAATGTTTTAGCTAATATCCAAATGCCTAGAGGGGAGCGGTAAAGACCATCCATGGCAATGCAGCATGGTCTGTTGTCCATCTCTTTCCATGCTGACAAATATTGCAACCCCTTAGAATGACACCAGAAACTAAACCAATTTTTAAAGTTATTCATCTTTTATTCGTATTGTGGCATCATACTTGGAGAAGGTAAAATTCTTCTCAGTGCTAGGCTCATACCAGCCTAGGACACATATTCCAAGCTCCATGATGTCTGTCTTCATATAGTCTAGGGAGGTACATGTCAGGCCATTCACACAGACAGGGATTATGAATGAGGCATACTGGTACTTGTTAGTCCAATGACCTGAGTGCTTACATAATGTGGTGGATCATAGCCCCTGATAATGAACTAACTGCGACTTTCTCCTTACTCAGCCTGGTGACAGGGATATCAGTATATCTCACAATGGAGTCTTCAATGATCAGAATGTTGGATTGTGTGGTGGCTTGCCTTATGGGCTTTGAAGTTGAGGCTCCACAACACGTGACTGTATGCATTCACGTGGGTGGTTTTGAAAGAGTGCATTTGGTGCTGCTGATGGTAGTTGTTATGTATACTTTATCTAGGTGGTCTTTGTGGTTTAGAAAGGTTACATTTAAGTGCCTCAGCATATGTGGATTTATATGTCTGTTTTGAATTATGTGCCGTGGGTGCAGCATGCCTACTACTGACAACCGTATTGACATTAGAAGCACTTTTATGTGAGAGCTTTGCCTCAAGTGGCATTGTGTAAATAAATCTCTCACATACCATATCAGTTTGTTTGAGAAGTAACTGGTTGCCAGTAAATGAGGCACTTTCTGCATTGCCTCAAGACGTCCATATCCTAACAGAGATAGTGGGACAGTTCATATCCATGACAACAGACCCTGTTTAGTGATTAGACAGTTGGAGTGAGAATATAAAACGTCAGGAGTATTCAGTTTGCAACACCTGGGACAGTGCTAGCCACTGCAAAGTAGTTGTCCTGTGTCCAACTAGGTATTGATGAAATTTCAATTGCGCTTTTATAGGAAAAATGACACAAGGTGTCCGTCTCTATACAGGGCACTGTCAAACACTTGAGGGAAAACTAATAAGTAGAAGCTGAAAATTAAGGATGTTTCTGAAGTTAGAAACAAATCAAGCAGCACCTGATGAAAACAAAGAATTAGCTTGTCAGGAATGATGAAAATGGGGGAGTCACATGAATGGCTACTGCTTGGCTACTACTAGTGCTGGTCTCGCCACAGTTTCAGTCTGCTGAGCTACAATGCTCTTTTGCTTCTTTCATCAGAAGCAAGACATTAGCACCACTTCCAAGAGAAGAAGCAGGCCACAGCTTGCTTGGTGATCCACAGTCTTGTCCCAGATGATGCAAGGGTCTGTAGGCTTATTGTTGCCTTTTCCCGGTAGATGCCTTGAAGAGCAACCAGACCAATCAGGAACTTCAAGCACAGACACTCACTACACAACCAGAAACAGTCAGGAATCAATGCATTCTGCACTTCTCTCACCAGGAGCAGAATACAAGCACAAATTCCATGCCATCACCTATAAATCAGTTATTAGGCTTCGTGATGATCAGCAGTCTCCAGGAAATAATGTCCCTGTGCCCCTTCTCTCATTAGGGAAAAAAAACAGAAGTACAAATTCCAAGATGACTACTGAGAGGCAGAATGTGGACTCTCCAATAATTGGTGGTCTTGCAATAGATTCTGAAGATTTTAAAGAGAAGATGGAAAAAGATGGTCAATATCCTAAGCACTGCAGTGTGCACTAAGCAGATATGAAAGGGGGTAACTTAAGCTTTAGCTGTCTCAGTGGAGTCACTAATTTTAAAAGAGAAAGATTGAAAGAGGTGGGCACTTTGCATTCTGGTTCTATTGCGTATAGTGGAATGGCCAATAAATGTAAATAGTTGAAGGGGAGTGATTTTACAAAATGATAATTAAGTTACAACAGCCAATGAAAGAGAAGAGGGAAGGATATACGTGGTCAAATTAATGTAAGGGGTAGGCAACTAGAAAGACGGTAAAGTTTAAGAACACAACAGCACCAGGGTGGAAGGGTGGGAAAAATTTCTGTGCGACTCAACAGACACAGCTGTGATCACTTTCCTAGTTTTAACAGGCAATTAAAAGCAAAATACAACTAAAACACAGTGTAAAGAAAACAAATCACAACATATAAAACAGAAGAAGGCAATAAATTAATACAAAATACAAGAAAGGAAAAGCAAACTAACCTTTCCATCACAGCAAGTTATATCAGAGTCCAGGTGAGCTTTTCCAGTAAAGTTTTGAAATGTTTCATTTTGTCCCTTAACTAGAAGGTTTAGCTCCCAGCCCCACCCTCATTTCACAGGAAATTAACCAATTGACCTGTTCTATAGTTTGTGTGATTTCTTAATTGACCTTTTCTAATTTCTGTGTGAATCAAGAGACAGCTGTGGTCTTTTTCCTAGTTTTAATATGCAATTAAAAGCAGAATCAATTAAAACACAGTGTGAAGAAAACAAATCACAGCGCATAAAACATAAGGAGGTTAGTGGACAAATTCAGTTCCACATTTACCCCTACAACTAGGGAGTATGTACTGGCTGCACTCACACCAAGAACATGGCCGCAAAGAGCCCTAACAACATCCCAGGATACCTCCTGAAAGAATAGATGTATAAAATCTTACCATAACCATAGATGTTCTCTTCAATATGCTGCAGTATTCATCACATTAAGGAGTCTGCCTCCAGCTCACTCGCACATCCAGCCAGGATACAAAAGTCTACATGCTACTGCGAGGTATGTGCTCTATGCTGCACATTACCCCTTATACGTCAGCCATAGAGACACATCAGGTATAAAGTGGATATCAGCATGCACCAACCTCAGAACTGAATGCCGCCAAGCACCAGACTGGGCCTGTGTGATAAACATATCACCAGGAAAAAAACAGGCGAGCATCAGGGGGAAAGCAATACTGCAGCATATAGAAGAGAAGGGCATCTATGGTTATGGTAAGATGTTATACAACTATTCTATGTCCTTCTATTCCTATGCTGCATATTCAACACATTAAGGAGAATGCCAAAGCTCATGCTTGGAAAGGATTGGGGGGGGGACAGAGGATTTTTCTACAAATTCATGTAGAATCACACTGGCAAAACCAGCCCTGGACATGGAAATGACATCAAGTTTGTAATGTTTAGTGAAAGTACGAACAGAGGACCAGATAGCTGCCTCCAGGATAGAGCAAGTGTCTAAACCTTTAAGGAGAGTCCCAGAGGAGGAAACGGCCCTAGTGGAGTGTGCCCTCACTGGAGAAGAAAGGCTCTTACTATTAACTAGATAACAGAAGGAGATAGCTTTAGACATCCAAGTAGAGATAGTTTGCTTGGAAATGGGCTGGCCAAGGGCCCTTGGGTGGTAGGACATAAACAGGCACTCAGATTTATGGATACGTTTGGCTTTGCCAAGATAGTATCTGAGTTGCTTGTGCACATCCAAAGTGTGCAGAATTCTCTCACTGGGAGACTGTGGGGAAGGAAAAAAGATAAGAAGGTTAATGGACTGATTAAGTGATAACTTACTTACCACCTTAGGCATAAAAGAAGGGTTGGTATGCAAGGATACCCGGTCTCTATGAAAGAATGTAAAGAGGGGACTGGACATCAGAGCTTGTAGCTCAGATTCCCTTCTGGCACATGTAATGGCCACTAGCAGAACTGTTTTCTATGTGCAGTGTTGAAGGGAAAAGGTGCCGATGTAAGCTTCACTAGCACAAAATTGAGATTCCAAGGAGGGATTGGTTTCTTTGGTGGTCTAAAATGAAGGACACCTTTAAGGAACAGTTTAACTTCAAACCTAGAGGCTAAAAGAGGAGACATAGGCAGTCAAGCTGAAAGGTGAGCCTTCACTGAACAGGAGGACTGCCCACCCTTCATCAATTCACACAGAAGGATGTCATCGAGGTAAGGGAAGATCTGAATATCTTGCATTCTGCAGTATGCTATGACAGGAGCCAAGCATTTTGTGAAGACCCTTGGTGCTGTAAAGAGACCAAAGGACAAAGGACAAAACTGAAAATGCAAGGAAGTAACAGAAAAATGTAAAAGTTTCATGAACTGAGGTTGAATGGAGATATGAAGATAAGCATCTTTTATGTCTAAAGACACCATGAACACCTAGGGTAGAATGAGAGGGAGAAGAGAAGGCAAAGTCAGCATTCCAAAGGAGGGCACTTTTAGAAAGACATTTAAATAGGAAAGGTCCAGGATGCGTCTCCAGGAGCCATCCTTCCTGGGGACCAGAAACATCCTTGTGTAGAAACCTTTCCTTTGTTGAGAGGAGGGGACCTCTTGAATTGTCCCCTGAAAAAGAAGATCTGAAATAACCTGAGGGAAGAATATCAATTAATCCTTTGGTGGTTTTGTGATACCTCTGAAAGGGGAAAGTTTCCAAAACCATGAACTATCCTCTCTGTATGATGGAGAGGACTCAAGATTCCTGAGTGATCTGGTTCCAAGCAAGAAGAGAGACAGAGATGCAGGAACATGGCCCTGGAATCAGATAGTCACAGGCTACCAGGCTTAGGCTGCAACAGAAAGGGTTGTTTTGGAGCTAGAGGGGATGGAGCAGATTTGGAAGAAACTGGTTTCCTAGGTCTTTTTTTACTTTTAGAGGAAGAAGGCAGGACAGGCTTTCTCATAAAATCAGTCTTTGCTGGATAGTTCCTTTGGAATCTTGGGACTGGAGAAACAAGAATATGCTTGAAGTCCTGTAACTCCTTACCTTTTTCTTGTAAAGATTTGAAAAGGTCTGCCACCGAGCTACCAAATAAGGCTTTATTGTCGCGGGGGGGGGGGGGTATCCATCAATTTGGCCTTGAAGTCATCAGGCAAAGGTTGTAGCCTGAGCCAAGTTTATCTTCTCAGGCTAGACCCAGAGGCTACTATCCTAGCTGATGCATCAGCAGCATCAGAACTACACTTGATGGAGTGCCTATTTACCTGAGCAGACGATATGAAGACAGCTGCCAATTTTGCCTTGGTTGGAGAGTCTGGGAGCTTTAAAAGGAGTTTTCCTGCATAAGAAAGGAGAGCTTGGTAGGACTTGGCCATGTGAATCTCGTAATTAATTGCCCAGAAGGCCAGAGTGGCAGAGGTATAAACCTTTTGCCCCCAGTCTCTCCATAACCTTGTTCTCTTTATCAGAGGGCAATAGAAAGGTGGATGGAAGCAATTTGAAGGCCTTTTCAGCTGAAACTGTAATGGTAGCTGGTTCAGCAGATGGGGATTTGCAGTCCTTGTAGAACCTGCCTGGATACTTGGAAGCAGGAGGCTGAGAATCTGGACACTGGGACACAGCCATGAAAGCATCCAGGAAGGCAGGTAGGAATGGCAGAGGGGGATGGAGAATCCATTTGCAAGAGGTCATAATACCTCTTTTGTATATCATAGACTTGGTAACAGTCCCATTTAAAACAATCTTTCATTTTCTAGCTAGCTTATCCAAAGGAAATATCCTCCCCAAGAGAATCTGTACCATTAGATTCCTTCTCTGGGGAGGCATACCCGGGGAAAAGCTATCTGGGCAGAGTAAGCCAAGGACTCCTCTCCTGAAGAGTTTTCCTCATCTGAAGATGTATCTGAAGCTGTCCTCTTGAAAGCAGTGGAAGGAGAAAAGGCCTGGAGAGGGTTGGCACAGAGACAGAAAGGCATTAAAAAAGCTTTGTGAGAAAGCCTGCCAATCAGCAGTTTGCTCCTGTGGAGCCAGATTAGTATGCTTTGTCTTTATTTTCTTCTTTTTCGGGGCTTCCACATGGTGAAAGGTGGAAGGCCCAACATCAGCCTACATTCCAGTATATCCATAAGCGCATCCTCAAGCATAGTGATGTGTGTGATGCCACGAGGACACTTGGAAATAGGGAGTCGTGTTTCCCCCTTTTTGTCTGAGCCAGACACCTGCACTTCTCTCCTGGACATGCTGGTAGACTCCTTTGGGGCTTCCACTGTGGTACCTGCCAAAGGGACATCCACCACCCACAGTATAGCCTCCAGGCCTAAATCAGCCTCAGGAGAAACAACCAGAAAAGAGGGCGCAGGTGGAGGTTCAGACCAAGATTTCTTGGCCTTTTTTGCTAGGGGCTCATCTGAAGGACCCAACATCACATCCATCTCTTGTGCCAGATGCTTAAGGCATTGGTTCTCTAAGTAAAGTTTGAGTGACATTAAGTGGCTCCTAAGTTTTTAGGATAAATGACTTACAGAAAGCACACACGGTGTGATCGTGGTATGGGCCTAGACAAAACAAGCAGAGGTTGTGGGTGTCTTTATGGGGAATCTGCCTTCCACACTGACAATTGCCTTTCCTAACTGACATGAAATCATCCAACAAACAAGCAGCAGCAGTAGCAAGAATATAAGAGGGAAAAAAAACAACAGGCTTCTTACCCGATACATAACTGATTTGGTGAGTGAATGTTTGGAGCAGTAGATTGAACAGGTGGCAGAAAAGTTCTGAGGTTGCTGCGTGCTGATGGCCGCTTTATACCAAACATCTTTATGGCCACCATAAGCAAGGTAATGTGTGCCATAGCACATACCTCACAGTAGCATGTAGACTTTTGTATACTGGCCAGACGTATGAGTCAGCCTGAGATGGACTCCCTGATGTGATGAATACTGCAGCATATGAATAGAAGAATATCAGCCTAAAATACAACTTATCAGGACCCCTGGAGTCATTATTTAACTATAGTCTTAACACAGGCTTTGTGCGATCTGAATGCAGAACCACAACAGTCACTCCTTCATAAGTGAGAACCTTCAACAGATCTTAGAAACTACAGAGCCACTAGTCTTATTTTCAAAGTCATGGAAATTATCAACAAGGACCTAGGAGACCACCAGACACTGGATCCAACCCAGTTTGGCTTTGTCATAGGAAGATCATGCTTACTTGAATATGGTAGACTTCTTAGAAAAGGTTACTAAGGCAATGCATAAGGGGAAACTGGTGTATACTGCCTCCTTAAATCTGGCTAAAGAATTTGATACAATACCCAACTCAGACATTGTTAAACTTATGGAACAAGGTATAAACCCCCCCTTTATAAGATGCTGGATAGCTAGCTACCTCGCTGAAAGGACCCAGAAGGTGAGGATCTGTGAAGCCACCTCCACAAACAGGCCAATTAGCAATGGAGTCCCCAAGGGCTCTGTGCTAGCCTCACTCCTCTTTGGCATCTACTTCTCAGATTTCAAAAGCTTCTAATTAACCAAGTTCACATGCGACTGAAAACTGAGAGCAGTCATTGAATCCTCCCAAGATGAGAACACTCTTTAGGAAGGTCCAACACAGACAAATGCTTGATGCCAAAGCCATGGCTTAAAATTCAATACCAAGAAATGCATTACATTACCTTTTGTGAAGTCTGCCACCCTGGGTAACTAGGTCATAAATAAAACATCACTAAGAATTGATTCAATGGTCACAGATCTGGGGACTCATGTTTTTAATAACATAGCCTTCGACCAACATGTGTCCAAGATGGTAAGAAAACCCTTCTACATTGCTCACCTTATAAGCAAGAACATGGCATCTAGTTCTAGACCTGTCACTATACCACTGTACTCAGCCCTCATCAGACCCATCATAGAGTATAATACCGCCTTTCGTATACACCTGACCAGACATATGCAACTGAAATGCCCACACAGGTTCCTTATGAAAAGAATACACAGAGTAAACACAATGTCCTACAGTGATCACCTCAAAGCCCCGTCTCTTTACTCAGTATCATACAAACTTCTGAGGTGATCTTTGCCTGGCATACAAGGCATCCCTGGACTCTGTTTAGATGAACCTTCTGCAGAGCCACAAAACAAACAGCATCAGAACTACTACATTAAAAGACCTAACTTTTGCTTGCAATATAAAGAGAACAAAGTGGAGAGAGAGATGCTTCTCAGAGAATTCCTAGTCTCTGGAACAGGCTCACCTTGCATGTGAAACAGAGTTCCCCCATCCTTATTTAAGTGCAAGTTGAACCAGTGGATAATCAGAAATTCACTCCTGGTCTGGCACCAATGTCTTGGATGGACAGAGGCAGTCAGTAAATCACCCCTTACATAAATCAAATTTGTGGGTTACATTTTGGTTGTATGACTAGGCTTATAAGAGCCCTAGTGATCATTAGCCTAATATACAGGCTAGACAGATAGGTGGTAGTATTTATTTTCTTTGATGCTGAGGACCCATTGGTCCCTCGTGATGGTTTTCCATGGGGTTAGAAAGGAGAGTTTTCCAGCCAAAGGTTTTGGGGAGGGTGAGTGAGTAAGGGTATAGGAGGCTGGGGTTATCTGTACTGGGTAGGCTCTTTTGTTCTCCCTGTTCTGTGATTGCTCTTATTGCCATCTCCTGGATTGTTTGGGTCTCTTACCATAGGGAGGCCTCCCCATTCCCTTGTCAAGATTGAAAGGGACAAGGCTTTGAAGGGTAATTCCTACTGCAGCTCAGTGGTGGAGATGCATAAAGTTCATTTATACTTTCCTTTTTTATCCAGCTTCTCAAAAACTTGCTCAACAAAGGACCAAAAAGGAATTACTTGTCTAGTGGAGCATCCAGTAGTTCAGTCTTAACCTGATCTGATAGGGGTCAGGTCTTCAGTCATGTATATCTTTGGAGGAAAGAACCTATGGTCGCTGCTCTTCAAGCATCTAAGATGTCACAGCCACGCATCAGGTTGTGCCTGGTGACTTTGTAAAGCTTCTCTGGCTATCTTCTGAATTTCCTTTGATAAGGTTCTATCCGCAATAGACCACCTAAGTTAGGATCTTGTCCTGGAGAGATTCAAAGTATTTTAGCATATGGAATTTTCAATCGACAGCTCTCACTGCCAGGGTGGCAGAGGTATGAGCTTTTTTCCCAGATCTGTTTAATAGTGTATTCCCCCTACTATTAAACAAGGGATATATGGTTAGGTACACCCTTGTGAATTCAGCGGAGGCTACTGATAGGTCAGCCTTTGGATTTTTGTAAATGTGCTTGTGAGATTCAAGCACTCTGGAAAACCTGTTTTTATAGGAGAAGGGATGAAAGAATCAGAATGTAAAGCAATGTCTTCAAAGATATCATCCAGTACTACATGTACAGGAGTTATAAAGAAGGCAAACTTTTAGTTCCCTGTAATGGTTTTGAGCCTGTAAGAACTGTCTGCATTCCCAATTGAAAGACTCCTCCATTCTATGCAAGGTATCCCTGATGGAAAGGTCCTTGGGGAGGCAGAAGAGAGGAGTTATCATGGTCTGAATCTGGGTAAGTTTGTCAGGGGAAGTGCCGAGAGCAGAACAATTCCTCCTCATCTTCAGAGCTACAGGCATCTACATCTTTCTGAAAGACTAACTCTCCCTGTTTTTTTTTTTTTTTTTTGGCTAGGCAAGCTTCAGAACCACAAGTATGAGAGGGTTCTCTGGATTTCATGAAGTCGGCTTTAGTCTGAGAAGAAATGGTTGGAACCAGGGGCAAAGAAAAAGAAGTGGTTCACTTCAGTTTGGGTGCCCATTTAAAAGGGGTAGCCTGAGAATGCATAGTGACTTACTTTGGTTCAGGTTTCTGTAGTTAAGTAGCATCCCCAAAACAAAGCAGTACAAGGATAAAGCGCCCGAAGAGAAATAAGTCCAAATGTGAATGCAATCTCACAGGGTGACACCACAGTAGGCACAACACTTTATTCCTATATAGTATAATCCACAACATTAGCACTTTCACGTTCACAGATGAATGCTTCTTCAGGCATAATAAAACACACACTATTTGTTTAAATAGTACCAGCCTATCAAATCAAAGCTTCAATTAAAAGCAAAGACCCTTCACATTCCAAAACTCTTATAAAAACTATGTAAAACCTGCACAAACTAACCCCAAAATGTCTGTGTGACATGAACGTTAAAAATATGATACAATATCAGTCGTACAATATCAAATTAATGAATGATTGAAAAATGTTAAAATATATATATATATATATATATATATATACACACACACACACACACACACACACACACACACACACAATATTAAATCCTAATGAATCAAGGATTACCCTGAATCTTTGTTTTTAATTGAAGCTTTGATTTGATAGGCTGGTACTATTTAAACAGTGTGTGTTTATTATGTCTGAAGAAGTGTTCATCTCTGAACGCGAAAGCGCTAACATTGTGAATTTTACTGTATTGGAATAAAGTGTCTTGTTGTGCCTACTGTGGTGTCACCCTGCGAGTTTGCTTTCACATTTCTGTAGTTAAGGTAGACAGGGTGTCTCCCTTAAGACCCATGACATTAGAATCTGAGGCTTGCTGAGTGACCTCAGACCTGTCTGATGTGTTTGCTGTGGTAATACTTGCATGTAGGCCAGAGACCATGGTGGCCTCCCAAGGGGATATGCCAGAAGGTTTGGACCTATGAGTTGCTGGACCAGGGGGCTACAGAGGCATCTCACCTGGGTCATAGGTAGAGTTATGGATTAGAATCAGGCTTTCTTTGTAACATTATAGCCCTTGTTCCTTTTGTAATTCTGTTTCTTTGGAATGACACTAGAAAATGCTGGATAGTCCGGAGGACCTACTGTAGTGGTGGATTGTAATTCCACTGGGGAAATGGAAGAGAAAGACTCCATATGGGCAGCTAGTACTTTGGCCCTATGTTTTAGGGTTTTTGCATAAAATTTTGCATTCAGGACAATTAGAGACATCATGCTGAGGCCCCAAGCAGAACAAACAAAACGAGTGAAAATCTTGAACTGGGATTTGCTTCCCACAGTTTATGCAATTGTTAATGTTTTTGAACATTAAATTAATATTTGCACTTTCCCAGTGGGGTACTTCTCTGACTGAAAGAAAAGGCACTTTGGAAAAATGAGTTGAACAACTGACTCCAAGCATTATCAAAACGTGAAGTGCACAGGACTGTACTGCTAGGAAAAATTTTCAAGGTAATACTAACAGATGCCCTTCTTATACCCTGATATCCAGACATCATTCATTCAATGGCCATTGGCAGGGATGATGCAAAGATACTGGAAATAGGGCCAGTCATAGGCTCCTGTATGGCAGGAAGACCCAAAAAGCAGCACTGCAACATTCATTGCAAAGAATGTGACCGTATTATGGGCTCCTGATGCCTAGTAAAAGACCGCAAAGATCAGCAAATCATTTAAATAAGGAAAAGTGAGAATGACTTGCAATCTGACATAGGCTACCCTGGAGCTAGACATTTTGTAAGCACCTTAGGGCCTGTAGCTAACTCAAAGAGAAATGATAACGGGATCCAGACACACAAGCTGGAAATTTTCTGAAGCCTATGGCTATGGAAATGTCATAAGCATCTTTTAGGTCTGCTACAATAAAACTCAGTAGAATGACTGGTAACAGACTGAAGGGTCAACATTTTGGATATTGGCACTTTCACAAAACAGTTAAGAAAGATCTAGAACTGGTCTCTAGGAAAGCTCATTATTTGGGACTAGGAACATTCTGAAGTATAAGCCTTCCTTTGTTTGTTTGTTTTAGACACTGGTTGTACGTCCCCTAGAGTAAGCACATGTTGAAAAACCTGAGGTAACAAAAAACTCTGGATCAGAGGCTAGAGAGGGATTTGCATGTGTATCCAATGCCAAATGTAACCCTCCTTAACCAGTACTAGTACCCAAGAGTCTGAAAAATTAAAGTTATGTGCTTATCATAATGATAGATTTGTGTTGTCATTTTCATCTGGTTCAACATTTACGTTGTTGGATCCCATCAGATCTGACCTTGGTGACTTCTTCTAAAGCTGTGGGTGTGATCACATTACCCATTGTTTGATGATGTATCGAGAGCACTGTCATATTTGTCTGTATGGATGGAAATCAAACCCCGGAGAGGAAGTTCTGAAAAGCCTGCAGTGCTAGGAGGACCAATTTCATCTCCAAGACATTGATTTGAAGGTTGGCCTCTAGAGGTGACCACAAACCTCGAATCATCTTTCCCCCCAACCCAGAAGGAAAGTGTCTGTGGTTTCTGTGGCCTAGGGGGTGGTGGAAAAACGTTTTTTTTTTTTTTTTCTGATAATGACACAGAGGTCATCCACCATTTGATGTGATCTCTGCAAAATTGAGAGAGACAAATCTTGATGTAAAGGGGGAGTTAAAGACTTTGTGACCATTGAACTGAAACAATCCACTGTAATACTCTCATATGTCATTTTAACAGGGAAACTAATGTAATGGTAGAGGCCATCAAACCTAACAGATGAAGAATCAACCTTGATTGAGGAAGAGACTGCTGAATAATCTGAGAGGCCACTAGGTGTAGGGATAGTACTCTGGTGTCAAGAAGGTTGTCAAGTTTGATGGATCATGTTGAGAAGACATCTGATAAACTTGTTTGTTACATGGAAGATAGATGGCTTTATGACTGAATGACTGCACTCGCTAGTAGTTGTACAAGGCAGAGCAATAGGTTCTGGTGTTGTACCAGTTGCAGTAAGAAACCAATCCTCTAGGTATGGGAGCACCTGGATCCCTTTGCAGTCAAGATCAACTGCTATAACTTTTGTGAACAGGCAGGGGACTGTGGGGAAACTAAAGGGCAGTGCTCTGAGCTGGAAATGATTGGCTCCAAGCTGAAAAGTGTGAAATCTACAGCATTGCATATGTATGTTTAGTGATAGTAGGCATCCTGGAAATCTGTTGAATACATCCAATCATCCCTGCAACTTGACCATCCAGAACTTTGCCTTACAAATGGATTGAGATGGTTGAGGTCTAAAATTGGCATGAATTCCCCTGTCCTTATCAGAACTAAAATGAACCTGGAATAGACTCCAGATCCCAATTGGTCTCCATGGACCTGTTGGATGACTTTTTTTCTATCAACTTTGAAACCTCTGTTGTTGCAGATTCAAACTGACTAGTTGGAGCATCAGGAATCTTTAGTTTCACTTTGGAGGATAAGAAAAGGGAATGGTATAGCCTCTTGTGATTATCCTTAACACCCAGTAATCCAGTATAATAGCTTGGCAGGCTTGCAGGTGTAAGGATAAGTAGCCCCTAATTGCTTTCATGTGGCACTCATGTAACCCTTCAAGAGCACTGGTAAGTTTCTTTGTGACGGGACCTTAAACACCAGGTTATACAATCGACCTCTGTCCCTAGGGTGACATCTATTCAAGTTGCCTTCCCCTCTGCCCTGAGAAGCCCAGCTCCAGGACTGTCCTGGTAATAACCTTGTGATTTTCTGAACTACATCTTGCCACCCCTTTGGTTCCTAGAAAAGGTTATCTGTGGGGTGAGGAAATGGATTCCAATGACAGTGTTTTACCATCTTGTTTACTCTTAGCAAGCATTTCTACTTTTTGGTCTGAAATAAGTGGATCCATTAATGAGATCTTAAAGCTATCCATGAAATAACAGACACATCCAGGCATGCCAATGCATGGTAACACAGGTGACTGCTATTTGGGTTGTATCATCTGCTGCATTGGACAGCAGACACTTGGCCAAAGTGGATTGCAGGATAGACAACTGAGTGTTCATTTTTTTTTTTTTTTGAACATCCACTGGTAAGAAGTTGCTACTTAGGAGGATGAACAGAGGAACTCTTCTTGAATGGCTCCTTTTTTTGTGGCTGCTGCTAGTACCTTAGCATCTACTGGTGGCCCTTTACTCCAGTGTTTCCTGTCTTTTGTTGCTACTAAAATCTTATTGGGCTTCTTAGGTATAAATTCTACTGCAGGGTCTATAAAGGTATCAAGCGGGTGGTGCCACCCTGAATGCTGATGAGACAGTATCAAAAGCCTTGAGGAATACAGATCTGTTTGTGAAGGAGTTGCAGTAGACCAACCCCTCACTGTTTCATCAATTCTAGAATATCACTAAAGCTGATGTCTTCTAAAGGGGATCTGGGGGAACCTTCACCTTCATCCAGATCTGTGTCCTCTATGACAGATTCTGGGGAAGAATCTAAGTGATTCCATTTGCAAGTCTGTTTTCTCGAACCTCAGGAATATAGTCTAAATCAGTCTGGGAACTCGAGTGGTGAGTATCCTCTATGCCTAACAGTAGTAACCGTTTCCGCTGATCTGAATGAGAAGTGTAAGTCACAGAATCCAGTGGGGGTTGGGACAGATCTGAACTCAGTGGCAGCACCTGACTCCTTGGTCCAGCTAAGCCCTGTTGAAAAGCCTTGAAGGCTGATGCCACCATTGGAGCACAGGGAACATCTCTCCTCTCACAAGATTCAGGAATTATTCCAGGCTCAATTGGTGCCGGCTCAGAGTATGACCTCAGACCTGAACTATCAAAAGCAGAGGCTGAGAGGATTAGAGATGGCCCTAACAACTCTGAAGTTGATTACACAGTTGGGAACCCAGTACTAATGATTCGGCTCAGAGACTCATCTCGATCTGAATGAACAGGGGCTGACAGAGTAAGGGATGTTGTTGATGCCAAAGTTCCTCCAGCTGTTGGCTCCAACAGAGATGCACCAGGGGGTTTAGACCCATGGGGATCAGATCTGAAGGATGGACAAGTACTGGAGAAAAAAGATTGGAGATAGTTGGCAGAGTACCCCATGGGTATGGTGCTGGGAAAAACTCCAGCTGGATCTGTGTCCTCAGTAATCATCTTTATTATTCAATTAACATACATCTTGGTAAGGCTTCTAGTGGCCCAGGCCAACGCCACTGACGGAGGTCTGGTGTACCCTCTCTCTCTTGTAATATGGTTGAATGGAGCCTAGGACTCACCCACTTTGAGGAGAATCTAGGTTGAGATGAGGGAGATTGGATCCAAGCACTCGGTGGATCTGATTTCCTCAGTCTTAAGACCCAAAGATTCTGACAAATCTGGAGACCTTTTCCTACACTTCTCAGTTCTTTTTTTTTTCTTCTTCAGCTCTCTTCTCTCACTAGGTTTTTTCTTTAGACTTCTCCCTCTGTTTTTCTTTCTTTTTCTCCACTGTACAGCCCAGTGAAGCTGAAGCTGAGGTTGGTCTAGAAGTACTAAACCTAGGTTGAGAGGATGAACAGCCTGTCTGAGGGGGAAGCAACCATTTTAGAATGGGTTTTTCCTTCCAATCATGAATGACCCTGGTCCCAAGAGAAGCACAAATGTCACAACTTGCTTCTAGCTGGGCATAACCTAAACAATAGACACACATTGCAGGTCTTGAGGTGGAATTTGTCTTTTCACAGGCTGTGCATTTCAAACCCCCAATTTTTTTCTGACAGTAGAATAGAAATCACAACTAGAAAGACTTGAAGAATATTGAAAACTACTTGTGCAAATATTTCTTTATCTATACAGTTATATATCTCTGAACCACTTCTAGAGAAAACTATTTTAACTGTAACAATGCCAAAAGATACTTGTGATTCTAACACTGAAAAACTACCCATATCTAACAAATATAAAGTTATACCTACAACTAACACAGCATACCTATAATTTTTCTATTAATACTATAAAACAGGGAGAAGAATAGAACTAAAAATAATGATGAAAATTACCTTGAGGGAATTATGGGTAGGAGTGATGTCAGAGACTCAGATCCACAGCTTTAAAGGAAGGTGCCAAGGTCATATCTGACAACCCAAAGGTTAAATTAGATATAAAAAAAAGTAGACAATATCAGATTGATCTATTGCCAGAGGGAAAGAATGAGAGATGGTTTATGGGACAAGGAAGGGAAGGGAATGCTGGCATAGTCATTCTGAAGGCACAGCCAATCCCTTTTTTGAGATAGATGGATTGTAAGATTTACAAAAACCTTAACTCCCTGAATTAATTTTCCACTTTCAAACTGTTTTTGAAATACGCACCAGGACTAAGCAAAACTTCCTTGTTTAAATTAGGATTTAAAAATCTCAGAATTTACTTAATTAGAAACATTTTTGAGTATGTACCTAGGTATATCTTCTCAAAACAGTACTAGCTGTACAATCCTAGATACTCAAAGCATGTTTAGGCACTCAGTAGGATTTAGACAGGGTCTACCTTTTGAAGGAAATGTGGCCAAACAATCCCACAAGCTATCAACAACTGACAGAACAAACGAAGAAAATTATCTTATGAAAGGTCTAATTCCTTACCTTCTTGTCCTACAAATAATGGTTGGAATTAAATAGTTCAGCCTCCTTTGGGGGACTGAAGACTGAGAGTCAGATGGTAAATCCACTTGCAGCATATCATAATACCTCTTCAGCTTAGGAGGAACATCCACTTGTTCCCACAAAAATACATAATTCTTCCTGGAAGTAGCCTTAGAAAAGAACTCTTCTAATGGAATTTGAGAGGACAGACTTTCCTCTAAATTAGCGCCTTGGACTTAAGACTCAAAGAAAAGGTCCTGTTTCTGTGTCAGAATCCTCTGACAATTCCCTCAGGAATATATTAACCTAGTTAATCTTCTGGTATGGATTTCTGCTCTCCATGATAGAAAACCTACAAAAAAAAACCAACTCACATTTAAAGTAAGAAAATCATCCTTATGAACAGAAAAAAATGATTGTGTTTGCCTAATGTCTAAACTTTTGTTTCTTTTTTCTAGGGACATCCTTGAAGAGAGACCAAGAGACAGTACTTTATCCTGGGCAAAAAGTGTCTTTCCCCTGCCCCTCAGAGAAGACCCAACAACGATGGTTTTCGCATGCTCGGACTGAAGACTGGAATAGCTGCACAGGGCATGGCTAACCCTGGTCCACTGTGGTGTTAGAAGGGACTACACCAGAGAAACCCACAGAAACCAGTGAATGATCTGAGAAACAACAAATGGTCACTAAAGAGTCACCCACAAGCAGTTGAGACACTGTCTGAACTGAGTTATAGGCAAGGGATCCTATTCTGTTTTGTTTTTTTTCTTTTTAGGTGAACTGGGAGAAGAAACAGCAGGACCAGTGTTCAAGTCCATGCTGTAGATAAGGAAGAAACCTAACTGCTGGTAAGTGCTGCCTGAAAGAGTCGGTTAGATGGTAAACTGTCACAAGTGCTCACAAAGAGCACACACACTACATTTTCCCACCCAATGTTTTAACTTTTAAACATAAAAGCACAGCAGTACACAAAAACCCTGTAAAAACTCTTAAGCTGCTTTCACAGAAAATACAATGACAGAAAACAAGAATGTAAATAAAACATAAAATACATTTAAGCCTTGATATACACTTTCTGATGCATAAATATAAGTATGTCAAGCAAAATGTCTCAAGCAGTAAAATAATGATGTGTACACAAGCAACACTCACTGAATAAAATACATAAAACACATTCCAATCCAGTTAAAATGTCTCAAAAGCAGTATGTTTGGTCATAAAACAGCCCCAGTATTCAAATAATATACCCCATGGTAAAGGTTAGCAGTTTTTGACAATAAAAGTGACATTTATAAAGCTGCAGGTATTCTTTAGAAAAAAAATAATTCAAAAACATGTAAAAAAAAAAAAAAAAAGACAATATTTTCTGTGTGGAAGGGTTTCTCTTTGGGGACTTATCTGCCTGAAATGAAGCCTGTAGCCAACTGCTACTCCTGTGAAGCCCCAGAGCTGCTTTCTCTTGAGGTGGAAAGAAAGTACTGAAGTTATTTATACTCGGTTTATTTCTCTCCAAGGGGCTGGCCAGTTAGTAGTCAAGACTGTAGCTGGGGGAGGAGACAGAGCTTTTAGAAAACTGGCCAGTTGCATCCTAGGCATTGTATCCTTGCCAAAAGCTACTGCTGCAGTGAGAATGATGAACATCTACTGCTGACAAGTGTCTGGTACAATTTTGTGGGAAACAATGATCACTTCTATTTGTCAATGAAACCCTGCAAAACATTTTGCCTTCTCTTAACAGTTTTCTCATAGAATCTATAATACAAAATGCAGGACATGCTATAAGAAAACCTCATTAAAAAAATCACACTAAGTGGAAGCCTCTTGGGGTATCTAACACCACATGGGTATTTAAACTCTGTCAGCAGTGACTTAGCACAATAAGATCTACAGATGCCTACAAACATGACCAAAATACAGAAACAGTTCTCACACTTTTTTTTTTTTTTTTTTGCAATGATGATGATGATGACACTTTTTTCTCTCAAAAGGATCACGGCCAAACCATCAAATTGCAAGGGACATAGAAACAATACAGATAAAAACTGTAACACCAAGAAAGTGAAGATGAAAATTGTTGTCTTCTCTATCTCTGAAGACTGGCAAGATCCTTGAGGAGGAGGAACCAGGCCCGCCAAAGGGAAAGGTGCAAAGCCTTGGAAGTCCAGCTAAATGTCAAAACTGTGCCTGGGAGTGATTGCTCAGTGACTACAATATTGATCCAGATGATGAGCATTTCTAATTATTAATCCATGTATTCTAACTGTATGTTGGATAATCTGAACTTTTAGTTATGTACTTACCATAACTTTAGATGTATGGGATCCATCTCGCCTACATTCTCTACAGATGGGTTCGGAGCTGATCCTCGGCTCCGACTTGGCCGCTATACAATAGAACGCAGTCTCTTATTGGCTGAGTTACCTCATATCCCAGGATGCACCACTACTGCTTCCCCAGATCTTGTTTGTCCGCACACATGCACACACACATAGACTGTTGTTATAACATTGCCAGGTGTTTCAAGAGAGGAAACAGTTGAATTCGGATTGTCCAGTCTCTTCTGGCCTCCAAGGCAGGGGGAAGGAGGGTGGATTATTAGGAATGTAGGCGAGATGGATCCCATACATCTAAAGTTATGGTAAGTACATAACTAAAAGATGTAATGTGATCCTATCTCGCCTACATTCTCTACAGATGGGACAGCATCCCTAGCACCTAATTCCTGGGTGGCTCACTGGAAAACGGTCCAGAGAACCGTGGAACCGAAGGAAGCTCGACCCCTAGATGCCACATCCAATTTGTAGTGAGAAATAAAGGTGTGTAGAGAAGACCACGTAGCAGCCGCACAGATGCCATTAATAGAGAGCTTGGAATGAAAGGCTGCCGAAGTGGCCATAGCCCTGGTAGAATGAGCTTTCACTGGAACTGTAAGCTCCTTATTTGAAATGTGATAAATATGACTGATACAGTCTCTGATCCACTTGGCAATAGTGACTTTCGTGATGGCTTTGGCCCAACTTACTGTCCGAAAAGGACACAAACAATTGATCTGATTTTCGTGCTTGGTGTGTCCTATCCAAATAGAAACATAATTGTCTGTGCACATCTAAGCTGTGAAAGGTATACTCAGCTCTGTTTGAATACTTAGGGAAAAAGAAACGGTAATTCCAGTGATTGTTGCAAACAAAAGTTAGAACAAACCTTTGGTATAAAGGATGGGTTTGGTCTAAGAGATACTCTATCCTTGTGAAATACCAGGTATGGTGGTTTGACACAAGGCTTGAAGTTCTGAAACTCGCCTGGCTGATGTAATAGCAACTAGAGGGGCAGTCTTCCAAGAAAGAAATTTTAAGTCACAGGTTGCTGCCGGCTCAAAGGGAGGTGAGGTTAATGCACCTAACACTACGTTAAGGTCCCACGGTGGTGCGGGATGAGATATAGGGGGCCGTAGAAGCTAAGCTACTTTAATAAAAGCTTTGCACAACTTGTTGCTCATTAAAGGTGGTTCTACGCGCTCGTGAAAATTGGAAATAGCCGCCAATTGAACTTTGATGGTAGACGCTGAACAACCCTGGTTGAACAGGGAAGTTAAAAACTTCAGAACCTCTGACACCGAGGCTGTCATAGGGTCTAATCCTCGGAGTTGGGCCCAAATAGCAAACCTCTTCCATTTACTGCTATACATCTTTTTAGTAGAAGTCTTGTGGGCTGAGGACAAAATATGCATGACTTCAGGGTCGAAAGAATGGCTCCTAACTATGGTCGGAAGAGGAGTAGCCAAGCTGCTAGCTTCAATGAATGGAGGGACTGATGGAGCTGTCCTGACTGATGCGTCAAGAGGTCCGAAACTTGGTCCAGGAACCAGGGACCCTCCAATGCATACTTGTGAAGAAAGGGGAACCAGACTTGACGAGGCCAGTATGGAGCGATTAGAATCATTTTGATTTCCAAGCGAATCGCCTTCTGAATCACCTTGGGGAGAAGAGGAACCGGTGGAAAGGCGTATAGAAGACCGGGGGGCCAAGCTTGGACCAGAGCATCCTTGGGGATCTCCCCCGGAACTGGAGTGAAAGAGAAGAACTGCTGGCATTTTGCATTGAGGGGAGTTGCGAAAAGATCGCCACATGGAGCTCCCCATCTCATGAAAATCTGTGTTACCACTCTGTCGTTCAAGGAACATTCGTGAGGGGAGAGAATAGTCCTGCTCAGTCTGTCAGCTATCACATTGGAACTCCCCGGAATGTGTGTTGCCACTAGAAAATGTTTGGTAGCAATCGCCCAATCCCATACCTTCATGGCCTCTCTGCAAAGGGGGTAAGACCTGGTCCCTCCTTGCTTGTTCAAGTACCAGACTACCGACATGTTGTCGGACTGAATGGCAATCGTACCCTGGGGGAGGTGATCGTGCAGTGCTTGCAATGTTAACAGCACCGCCCTCATTTCCAGGATATTGATGTGGAGAAGATTCTCGGAGTGCCACGTGCCTTGGACCGACCTGTCCAGATAATGTCCCCCCCACCCTGTCTGGGAGGCGTCCGTAGTCAACGTGGCCGAGGGGGATGGGGGAACGAAGGGTCGCCCCTGATTCAGGTTGGAGAAAAGAAGCCACCAACGAAGATCCTGTTTGCACGTCTCTGTGATCAATATGTGGTGACAGAGGGGGAGGTCTTGATAAGACCACTGGACTGAGAGGAGCCACTGGAGTATCCTCATATGCAACCTTGCCAAGGGAATGAGAAGAATGGTGGCTGACATGGAACCTAACAGCTGCAGGACCATTCTCGCTGGAACGCGACGTCTGAGGAGTAACGCCCGAACCTGAGACTGCAATGTTGCTATCCTTTCCGCAGGAAGATAGACTCACATCTGCCTTGAGTCTATTTCTGCACCAATAAACAGAATACGCTGTGATGGCAGCAATACAGATTTTGTCCAATTGAATGTGATTCCTAAGGAGTTGCCTAGGGAGATAGTGGCTGCTAGAGTTTTTAAGAGTAGATGCCTGGAGGTGGCAGTTAGGAGCCAGTCGTCTAGGTGTGGAAACACCTGGAATCCTAGACTTCTCAGGTGAGGAGTCACCACTGCCAAACATTTGGTGAACACCCTGGGGGCTGTGGTGAGACCAAAGGGCAGTGCACAGAACTGGAAATGACTGTCTCCTAGGCTGAAGCGCAAGTGTCTCCTTGACGCCTGATCTATTAGAATGTGATAATAGGCATCTGAGATCTATAGAGCACATCCAAACACCCTTCTCCAAAAGCGGGAGAATGGTTTGCAAGGTGACCATCCGGAATTTGGACTTTTTCACTGATCGGTTTAACCTGCTGAGATCCAAAATGGGCCTCAAGTCCCCGGTCTTTTTTGGTACCAAAAAGAATCTTGAGTAAGTCCCTGATCCGGCCTGATCTGCGGGGACAGGTTGGATGACTCCTTTTTGAAGCAGCTTCGAAATTTCGTTGGCTGCCAGATCCTGTTGACTGGATGGTGGGTCCGGGATTCTTTGGGATGGTGGGGGGGGTTGAGAGAAGGGAATGGTGTAACCTCCGGCGATGATTTGGAGCACCCATTGGTCCCGAGTGATACTTTCCCAGGCTTTTAGGTGCCTCGAAAAATTACCCCCGACTGGCTCCGGAGCTGCACAGTCGGGCACTCCTTCAGGGATGCTGGAAGGAGGAGGAGCCAAGAAAGGACTCGTGGTATCCAGTGTTGCGGGGGCCTCTGCTGCCTCTGGGACGGCGTCTCCCTGAAAAATTTCCCCCTCCTCTGCCTCTAGAAGGGGAATCGCTCTGCTGCGACAAGTAAGGCTTTTGAGACTTACGGAACCACATTTTCCCTCCTCTTCGAGCCTTGGGAGAAGGTCTGAAGGGAGTGGAAAACCGGGCCCCTACGGCAGTTAAAGTCTTACCCTCCTGTTCGCAGCAAGTCAAAGTGTCCTTTACCTTGGGTCCAAACAGAGAGGACCCATCGGAGGGGGGGTCAGCAAAGGAAGACTTAAAGGCCTCCGCAAAGTGACACAGGCGTAGCCAGGCTTGTCTCCATAGAGCAACACCTGTGCCCGCCGCTCTGCTCACTCCTTCGGCTGCATACAAAATGAGCCTCATGGATGAGTTGGATAGCGAGGACAGGGTAGCCAACTGGGAGTTAACCGTCTGGGCTAACTGCTCAGGTAAGTTACCGGAAAGGGTATCCGAAAGCTCCTTGACCAGATTCCTCTGCAGTCTCAAAGCTCCTTGACCAGATTCCTCTGCAGTCTCGTGAAATGCGTCAAGTAGTTCAGAGACCTTAATGTAAAGGTTGCTGAAGTAAGGGTGTGCTTCCCGTACCGATCCATGCTCCTAGACTCCTTATTAGGAGGATGGACGGACGTTGAAGCCTCTGCCACATCTTGCTGGGTGGCAGATGCCACCACCAAGGCATCTACAGCCACACTTTTGGAAAGAAAGTCCTTATCAGGGGGTGCCGAAAGGAATTTATTGGGGTAAGCTGGCACCGGTTCAACAGAGTCCGGGTGTTCCCATGCCCTTCGAGAGATCAAATCCAGAAGCTCCCTCTTGCACTGTCTCTTCCTCGGAGGTTCCTCCGAAGACATTTCGGAGGGACCTCCAGGAAGAAGGGAACCCCCGATGGGGGTAACCTCAGGCCCAAGGGCTCCACTGTCGTGAGACAGGGGGATTGCAAAGGAGCCAGTCTCCGTGCCAAGGGAAGGTGGTGGTGAGATGGTAGAAGTGGCCAGAGAGGATTTGGCCAAGGCACTCCTCATGGCCTTGAAGGCGGGACCCCCAGAGTCCTGGGAAGGTTCAACCCCCAAGGCCACAACAGCAGTCAGAAGTCCCGCTGCTGACGCACCGAGAGGGAGGCTCGGAACCGAAAGGATCGGTCCCGAAGCATCCGCCCCGGGGCCGACAGAGGAGGTCCGCGTGCCGAACCCCGACCCAAAGGGCGGGGTTGGAGTTAGGGTCAGAACCGAACCGACAACCTCCACCAGCTCCACCAACACCGACTCCAACGGCGCCGAAGCTGTTGGAGGAGGAACCGAGATATCAGGGTGGGAAACAGGCTCCGGAGCAGACTGGGCTGGAGCAGAGACCAACTTTTGAAAGACCGGAGACTGAAAAAGCCTTTGAAGCACCCTGTCTACATCCGAATTACACATCCTCGATGACCGAGAAGAGACCGACCGGGTCCGAGTCGACTTCTCCGCCGGCTCCGAAAGACTGAGGGACCGGCTCCGTATGGTTTCGAGAAGTATCGGCGCCGAGGGAGATTCCACTACCACTGCAATTTCCCTCGGAGCCGATGGGGACTTCGGCACCGAAGGGGAAGAGTCTGAGTGGGCAACCCTCATCGGCTCCGAAGGCAGTGGAGTCGATGGAGATGACTCGCCTCTCGACGCCCAAGCTCTCGGCTCCGAAGCCAGAGGAGTCGAGGCTGGAGACATCGAGGCAGACCGTTCCGCCCTCGGCTCAGAAGTCCGTGGAGCTGACGGAGAAGCCTGCCTTGACTTTTTTGCTGCCGGATCCGACGGGCTGGTCGGAGCCGAAGATTTTTTCTTCCTCGACGGGGAAGAAGAAGATAGGGCTTCTTCAAAGGAAGGGGTAAATAAGCCCTTTCAAAATCAACTTATTTTTCCTCTCTTGGAGCACGCGAGAGGAAAAAGCGTGGCAAACGCTACAGGATTCCTGGAGGTGCTTCGGCCCCAAACAGTATACACATAAAGAATGGTCGTCCGTAATGGACATTTTATAATTGCATTTAGAACATTTTTTAAACCCTGATGGCCTATGTTCCTTCGACATGGCTATCTACTTCAACACTAAGCTTCAAAGAGAAAAACTAAAACACGTAGGCTGGGGCAAGGTCCCTCTAACTTAAACGGGATCACTTACCACCAAAAAATAATACAATTTTACCACAAAATTTTCAACTACACAGTCACACAATAAGTAGCTGTTAAACAGCTCTAACTATAACGCGTAGGCTAGGGCAAGGCCCCTCTAACTTAAACGGGATCACTTACTGCCAAAAATAATACAATTTTACCACAAAGTTTTTTAACTACACAGTCACACAACAAGTAGCTGTTAAAACAGCTTTTGTGTAAGTTTTAGCGAAAATTCTGACAGAAAATAATTCACTAAGAGGCACTTAGCTCAGCCAAGTCCGAGACCACTTCTATGCTCGAGAAGCAGCAAACGAGATCTGGGGAAGCAGTAGTGGTGCATCCTGGGATATGAGGTAACTCAGCCAATAAGAGACTGCGTTCTATTGTATAGCGGCCGAGTCGGAGCCGAGGATCGGCTCCGAACCCATCTGTAGAGAATGTAGGCGAGATAGGATCACATTACATCAGTAGTTTTATCAACCAATTTGTGAACTATCACCTGGCTTGTGGCCGAAATGGCTAACTAGTGCTCATTGCCTACCTTAGTAAGCAATAAATAAATACAAACACATATAGTGAGCACAAATGCAAGTCTTACCCGATTTTATTTTTTCTAGCTCTCCTTTTATGTTTCCTGGCATAATGGTGTCTTACACTTGCATGCTTGGCAGCATTTTTATTTTGCAGCAGAAGACAATGCAACACCTGTCAACATTTAACACACCACAAACACACTTAGAAGCTGGGGAGACACTAGTGCTTTTAAGACCATTTAAACATGTAGTAGGAAATCAGTGATCAGACCACTTTCAGCCTAATCCTGAACAAACCTCACATTACCTCCTGCCTCAAGAAAGGCCACACAGCACAAACCTGGGGAGAATTTTGTTAACCACAGACCTAAGGTACTTGAATTCTACATCAGAAAAATAACTGTTAAATAGAAGTGGATTCTAGTACAGCACCTCGTGTAATCTCACTTGTGACATTTTGTACTTTCTGAACTGATGCCTACAACTCAAACAGCATGCATTTTGTCCAACAACCAATTTGCTACACACCTCACTACATGTAGGTTAATGCCTAGGTTCACCCGTTTGCCAGTGATACCTGAATGAAGAAAAGTACTGAATGCATTGGCCAGGTCCAAGTAAGTTGCGAATACTGCATAACCACAACCAACTGCTTCAATTACCTTACTTTTCTAAATTCTAAAATGTTTAGAAGTTAAGAAGGCACAATTTGCATTTGACAAAGTCAAATCAATGCCGATTCATAGCTAAGGGATTAAGTGTGTTGCTATTTAAGAGGTCAGAAATGGTATATTCCATGGCTTTATCAACAAGGCTGGGTAAGACACTGATGGATCTGTAATTTCCAGGATCACTTGTTGGGTCACCCTTATGAAGGGATTATACAATAGCGTTTCTTTAGGCTTTGGGGACCTAGAATTATGTTAAACAAGTTTTGATAAGCCATCCTTTGCTCTAATTAAGCCTCTTGCTATATCATCATGGTTCATGGATGTGGTGTTCCTAGTTTTGGAAAGGACTGCTGAGCCTTGCTTCACAGTAATCTGTGGTGGGGTTATGAAATGAAGAAGATGGGGTATAATTATGATGGTGAGGGATGTGATGCTTGCACTAAATATGTCAGCTAGGATATAATTCAGCACTTTTATACTTTTGCTGTAGAGTGTACGTGAGTATTTCAACACTGCATTGTTTTTTTTTTCATTTTCTTAAATAGCTAAAAAAGGTAGGTAATGATTGCTCTGCATAACTATTTACATGAGAACAAACTTCAGAGGTAAAGGTCAGTCTGTGTGAGGATGTGATGGAACTTATTTAGGTCCCTAAGTAGCTACAACAGATTTACTTTTCAGATGTCATTGATAATTTCCTTATTTGGCAGCACCTCCAGTCTTATATGAAAATCATCAAGTTGTGGCATGATTTAGCCATGCAGGATGATACTTGAGCTGTAAAAGAGGGGGGGGGGGGCAATATTAGTGAAGACAAGATTTAGGATACTGTGTCCCTTAGTAGTCAAGTTTACCATCTGTTCAATGCAGTTCAGATTTGCACAGTTAAGGAAGCACTAAGCATGCTTTCCATTTGTAGTGTAAGGCAGTTTACTGGAAGCAGCCAAAGTCACCTGCAATAAATGCATTTAGGTTAATATAAAATGAGTTGTGTACTTACCATAACAGGTTTGTGTTGTCTCTTTCCATCCAGTTCAATCTGTGGGCTATTGGATCCAAGACCAGGCATATACCAAACACATCAAGCTCTGCCTCCTCTACCCATAATCCCTCACTCATCATGAATACCTAAGATTGAGTTCACCCGTTCCACCCCCAACTAACAATGCTAAATATCAAGAAGAAACATTTAGGACCCAAACACAGGAGGAAAAACCTCCCCAACTTGTTTCTCCTATGGTCTAGAGACTTGCCATAACACTGGGGGAAGGTTGAACCAGACAGAGAGAACACAGATATATCATTATGGTAAGCTAACTTTGAATCCAGACAGAAAAGAGCACATCAGAAACAACCTGTAGGACAGTCTCCAGTCATGTAAACCCCCAGGAGGTCTTACAGAAGGATACAATATGCTGGAACCAAACGAAGTTCTTGACCTCGACTGAATGTCCAATTTGTAGTAGGACACAAATGTGTGAGGGCTCACCCAAGCATCAGCTGCACAATCATCCAAAGTAGCATTGAAGAAAGTTGTAGAAGTAGCCATAGATGAAGTAGAATAACCTTTCAGTTTACCCTGCAAGGTTTTTCCTTTCAACTTATACCCAAAAGAAATACAATTAGATAACCACCCAGAGTGAATAACCTTGCACACTGGCATGCGCTATCAGGCCTTGACTTTCTAAAAAGATTTAGTTTTGTCCGAGTAAAACCTATTTTTTTAATTGACAATGCACCAAATATTCCACCTTTTGGAAAATTCAGGAGAAAACTCTGGGAAGTGAATGGAGTGGTTCAAATTGTTCTCTGTAGCCACCTTAGGGAGAAAAGAAGGATCCGTGTGGAGGGAAACCCTGTCTTTATTAAAACTACAGAGTTACTGACAAGAGGGCTTGTGGTTCTGACACCTGCCTGGTGGAAATAACCACCACCAAGAATAAGGTCTTCCAAGAGATGAACTTCAAGTCAACCCTAGCAGAAAGTTCACAGGGGGTTGCAGCAAACACCTAAAGCATGAAAGGCAAATCCCATGTTGGGACTCTGTCCCAGACTGGAGGACATAATAAAATGGTGCCTTTGAGGAAAGCCTTCCAAATTGTGAGAGCAGCTACCTACACATTGTCCATACTAATGTGGAAATTAGAAACAGCTACCAACTGAACCTTAATAGTAGAATAACTGGTGACAGAGTTAAATAAATCTGCTAGGAAGCCTAGAATAACCTTTTAAGGCACTTAAGAGATCCAAAACCTGTAGAGGTAGAGTGACAAGCAAAATGTTTCCACTTACTGGTATACACACAATTTTTAAGATAACAAAATATGCACTATTCTATCCGAAAGCTTGGGATTTCAGGCCATAAAGGAAATTGGGGAAACCATGCAATGAACTTGAGTGTGTGCAAGTTGGGTGGGTCCAGACCCACTGGGTAAGAGATACGATCCAGGATTCAAGAAGGGTACTTCAGAAGACAAAAAAAGGGAAACCACATCTGATGGGGTCAATGAGGATAACAGCTGCTCTGCAATGGGCTGCCCGCCGAAGAAACTTTATCAGCAGGGTTGGGGGATTAGCATAAGAGAGACCTGGGGGCCCAGCATATAGGCCATTCCTGGTTGACTGTCCCTATGGAGGGAGTAAGGCATAATTAGTTGCTGCATTTGGTGCTGGATGGGGAAGTGAATAGACTGCAACAGTGTCCAAGCACCAAAACATCTGACTGGCAACTTATGGATTCAGGGATCATTAGTATGTAAAGAGAATGTTCCTGCTTAAACTGTCTACCAATATGTTGGATTTTCCAGGGATGTGGATTGCAACCAAAAAATGAGGCAAAAAAAGTTATGTACCTACATAATGTTCCATGTGAGTGGCCATCTTGCCTTCATTCTTTACTGATGGGTTCAGAACTGATCCTCAGTTCTGACTCGGCTGAGTACTAAAGCTCAACGTCTTCAACCAGCTCTTGGCTAACTCCCTATCCCATGATGCACTGGTGCTTTCCCAGATCTTGTTTGCTGCAGATAATTGTTGTGTATTTCCCAATGAGCCTTAATAGTTGGACACTTTTGCTTGTTTCTTTTGGCTTTTCCCAGTTAGGGGTCACCACAGCGGAACTCCGGTCCGCTAATGATTGGCAGTAGAGTTTTACGTGCTGGCTTGCCGGGCCTAATGCACAACCTTCAATGAAGGAACGCCCATTCACGCATGTCACCACACAGAAGATGCTCGAACTGAGAATCGAAGGGCAACGTCTAACTGTAAGGCGACAATGCTACTACAGCACCACCACCGCAGTAATAATAAAAAATATCAGGTTCTTGCTCCTCAAGAAGACTGGAAGGGGGTAGGAGGGGTGGACATAAGAATGAAGGTGAGATGGACAACTGAAATGGAATGTTATGGTAGGTACATAACTTCTTTATGTGAAGTTGTCCTATCTCGCCTTCTTTCTTTAATGATAGGATAGCATCCCTAGCACCATCTTCTTGGGTGGCTCATGGAAGCCTATTCAGGACAGTGGAACCAAAGGAAGCCCTGTCCCTGGAGGCCAACTTTGTAATGAGTGATAAAGGTATGAGGCTTTGACCCGCAGCTGCGCAAATTGTGTTTATAGGTAATTTGGTAGAAAAAGCTGAGGAAGTGGAGACAGCCCTAGTAGAGTGAGCTTTTATCTTGTTTGGTAATGGTTTGTTGACAGAATTGTAGGTAAAGGAAATGCAATCTGATAACCTTTTGGACAAAGTGGTGTTTGCTACAGGAGCACCTTTATTTGAAATTTGAAAAGACAAAGTTGATCAGTTTTTCTGAATTCTTTTGTTCTGTGTAAATAGAATCGAAGTTGTCTATGAACATCAAGATGGTGTAACGTATTCTGCCTTATTGCCATACTTGGGGGAAAACCACCAGTAATTTGATGGACTGATTCAAGTTTGTTTCTGAACACAGTGGGTAAAAAGGAAGTATTTGTATGGAGAGATGCTCTGTCCTTGTGAAATGACATATTATGGAGGTTTGATGGATAAAGCTCGTAACTCTGAAACCCTCTGAGCAGAGGTTATATCCACTAGAAAAATGGTTTTCATATCAAGTATTTAAGGTCACATGAAGAAGCTGGTTCAAAAGGGGGAAGAATTATTCTTGACAGCACAAAATTTAGAGTCCATGGTGTAAGAGGGTAATGGGTGGTCTCAAATGGATAGTGCCTCTGAGAAAGGCTTGTGAAAGTCCGAGACATAGCATTTGATACTTCATTGCCAAAATGACAATTTGAAATTGTTAACTGAACTCGAATAGTTGTGGCAGCTGCTCCTTCATTAAATAGCTTTTTCAAAAATTCCAATATAGCTGATATACATGCTGAATAAGGGTCAACATGATTCTGTAATGCCAATATTGAAAATCTTTTCAATTTACTGAGGTCTAACTTTCTAGCAGATGTTTTGTGAGAAGATATCAGAATGTGTTGTGCTGCAGCGGAAAGTTTCTGTAGCCTGGGTATATTTGGAATTGGATTAGACAAGCTGTCAATTTGAAGGTCTGATGGGATGAATGAAGAGCCCCCGATGAATGAATCAGGTGGTCTGGTATCTGGTCCAGAATCCAAGCTTCTTCCAGAAGATGAGGCCGTAGGAAGGGGAATTAAATCTGTTGAGGCCAGTAAGAGGCTATTAGAATTAATGTTCTTCCCAGAGCACTGGCTTTTCTGTAGAACTTTGGGTATTAGAGGAAAGGGAGGGAATGCATAAAGAAGAACCGGGGGCCAATCGTGTACAAGTGCAGCCCATGGGGAATCCTCCAGGGGGTGGAATTAGGGCCAAGTAGCTGTGGCATTTTGTGTTCATGGGTGTGGCAAAAAGATCACAGCAAGGCTGGCCCCATTGGCGGAATATCATTTCTGCCACTTCTTTCTTTAGGAACCACTCATGATGCAATAGAACTGCTCTGCTTAGTTTGTCTGCTATCACATTGGATCTTCCCAGGATATGCGTTGCTATCAGAAAGCACTGTGAAAATGTTACCCACTGCTATACTCTCAAGACTTCTCAACATAGGGGTAAGACTTGGTTCCTCCTTGTTTTTTTTATGTACCAGACTACTGACATGTTGTCTGTCTGGACTGCAATAGTCCCTAGAGGGAGAGAGTCTTGAAAGGACTGCAATGCTAGAAGTACTGCTCTCATCTCTAGGACATTGATATGCAGGTGGGCCTCATGATCCTTCCATATCCCTTGGGCTTTTCTTCCCTGATAATGCCCCCCCACCCTATCAGGGAAGCATCCGTGGTCACTATGGCTACAGGGGGAGGTAGGACAAATGGATAGCCTATTGTCACTCGATCTGTTAACCACCATTGTAGGTCCTTTTTGCAGGAATTTGTGATAACTATTTGATGTGACATTTGACGTTCTTGAAAGGACCACTGAGTGAAAAGGAGCCATTGTACTATCCTCATGTGCATTTGAGCCAGTGGGACCACAATGATAGCTGCTACCATTGTTCCCAGCAGCTTGAGAACTGTTGAAGCTTGGGCTTTGTTTTGGAAAGGAGGGCCAGAACTTGTCAAAGAGCATAAACCCTGTCTGATGGGAGTTTCAATGTCATTGTGGTGGTGTCTAGATCTGCTCCTATAAAAATGGTATGTTGCAATGGCAATAAGGCAGATTTTTAAGTTTATGGTAATCCCCAACTGACAGCATAGATTCAGTGTGGTGTCTCTCGCTTGGATGAGTTGATGCCTGGTGGTGGCAGTTAGGAGCCAGTCGTCTAGGTATGGATACACCCGGAATCCTAAACATCTCAGGTGAGCCGTGACTACTGCCATGCATTTGATGAACACTCTGAGGGCTGTAGTGAGACCAAAGGGCAGAGCCCAAAAATTATATTGACTTGCTCCCAGCCTAAAGTGCAGATGATCTCTGGATGGCCTGTCCATTTTTATATGGTAGTACACATCTTGGAGATCTATTGAACACATCCAATTATCTTTTCCTAGAAAAGGAAGTATTGACTGCAGAGTAACCATCTGGAACTTTGTCTTTTTTTAGATTTGTTTAGTTTTCTGAGCTCCAGAATGGGCCTCCAGTTCCCTGTCATCTTTGGAGCTAAAAGGAACCTGGAGTAAGTTCCGGATCCTATTTGGTTTGCGGGGACAGGTTGGATGACTTTTTTGCAGCAACATTTGAATTTCTACTGTTTGTTTTCTATGACTGGGTGGAACATCTAGAATTCTTTTTACCAAGGAGGACGGGCAGATATGGGTATAAAGTAACCTCTGGATATGATACTTTGTACTCAGTTGTCATTTGTTATTTTTAGCCAGGCATCTGGGTACAAAGATAAGTGTCCCCCGACTGCCTCCAGAGATGGACAGACAGGCCTCCTTTCAGGAGTGCTGATAGGACTTCCTGAAAAACTGTTCTGTCTCCCTGATTCTGCAGACCCCCTCTACCATGTGGTCAGCATCTTCCATTGTTACCTTCTCCTCTGCCTCTAGAGGGGGGTGCCACGAGTGTCTTGAAAGGGTCCTTGGGATTTCCAAAAGCACATTTTTCCTCCCTTTTGACCTTTGTGTTAAGGTCTAGTAGGTGTGGAAAAACAGACTCCAATGGCAGAGAGCTTCTTAACCTCTTGTTCACACCTGGTGTTTCACTTTAGGCCCTAAAAGGGACGAGCCATCAAAGGGGGTGTTAATAAAGAATGACTTGAAGGGCTTCGCAAAAGAACACAGGTTCATCTAGAAATGTCTCCTAAGGGCAATTCCTGTACCCACTGCCCTGATTGCTCCATCAGCTGCGTAAGATACCACACGCATGAACAAGTTTATTAAGGAATTAATGGTGGAGAGCTGATATACCTTATCTGTAACCCCCTGCAGCTACTGATCCCTGGAGAGCATCTCCCAGCTCTTTTAGGAGATCTCTCTGCAACCTAGCAAAGTGTGTAAGGTAATTCAGTGACCAGAGTGTGTAAAGGTTGCTGAAGAGAACATGCGCTTTCTTCATCTGTCCATCCCACTCGAATCTTTGTTCGGTGGATGAACAGATGTGGAGGGTCTCAGACAGCTCCTTCTTGGTGGCTGCCGCCACCACCATGGCATCAACAGGGACTCCTTTAGTGTGGAAGGACTTGTCTTGGGGTATAGTAATCAATTTATTGGGCCTCTTAGGGACAGGTTCCATTGGGTCTGGAGACTCCCATGCCTTTTGACAAACCAAATCCATGAATTCGTCGAAAGGCAAACACCCCCCAAGTGGCAGAAGTTTGAGACCTGAAAGACTTCAGGTACACAGACTCATCAAGTAGGGTTGATGGGCTTCCAGCCACCTCTCTATTTGAGGATCTCCAAGATGTCCACAAAGGAGATTACTTCTGAGGGTGACCGTGGGGACCCTTCTGAATTGAGGTCTGTGTCTAAGGTGACAGATTCTGGGGGGGAATCCAAATGCTTCCTCTTTCACAGCCTCTTTCAAGGAACCTCTTCAGTGGGACTTTCTGGAGAGGCTTCAGAAGAGCAGGGTTCGCCCGTAGGGGCATCCTAAGGCCCTGGGTCTCTACACTTTTGTGGAGTAGGTAATGACAAGGCAGACACCGGTACTTGTGGGGAAGGAATTGCTTGTTCTGATGAAGTGGTTGTCTGAGCAGACGATGCTCTCCTCATGGCATCAAAAGCCCCATGGCCCTGATGCAAGAGAACCCCTGGATCCTAAGAAACAGTGGATTCCTCTGGCAACAAGGTGGCAGGCTCTGAACCAGAGGTAGGAGCCAAACTCACCTGTGCAAAGGCCCCAAGAGGTAGATTCGTTCCCAAAAAAATCAGTCTGACTCTCCTCCCCAGACCCGACCGGGGAGTGTTGGCCCCTAGGCTCCTTGTTCGGCACCAAAGCAGTCTGAGCTGACAGAACTGAAAATCCTGGTATAGGTCTCGGCACTGACTGCTCCACCACCACCAGCTCCAAGCATTCTGGTTCTGAAGATTTGAGTCGGATCGGAGGAGGAATGGTTGTGGGTGGAGGGGGAATGGCCGGATCAGAGAGTCGAAGGGTCAGGTCTGACCAAAGTTTGGCCAACGCTGGTGTCTTCAAAAGTCTCTGCACCACAAGATCTACATCAAAATCTAACAAGCTTCTCGAGGATCAAGAAGAGGGGGCTGGGTGAGGCTCTGGACTGTAGAATTGGAGATTTTAAGGTAGGATATACTGGCTCCTAAATCCTAAGACCATTGGTTCTGAAGATAAAGGAGTCGAGGTAAAAGGTTAGTCTGATCTCATCGATTTATAAGAGGATGGAGACTTCTCTATCAGCTCCGAACCCTCAGATGCGGTAGAAGACTTTCTAGTCTATCAAGTTTTGGTGAGGATGACTTGCTTTGGGAGCTCTGACCTTGTTCTACAGCCTGTTGAAAAGAAGACTTAAGCAAACCCCTCACTATGATCTTGGTCTTCCTTTCCTGAAGGACCCTAGCACGAAAAGAATCACATAGCACATTTCTTGTAGGTGATGAGCACCTAAACAATACATACAATCTGTGTGTCCATCTGTGATGGACATCATCTGTCCACATTTGGGGCATTTCTTAAATCCTGAAGGCTTTATTTCTTTCCCTTGTTTGGACATCATGTAGTATCAGTCAAAGTAATAAATCTTTGTATTAAAGTGTCAATAACTCTAAGTAAAAATTAGTTGTTATATTTATCCTACTGTTTAACAAATTCACTGCACACTACAATAAGAAATACACACATGAACAAATAAAGCTTAACAGCAGACAAGTCTCTCAAGAAAAAACAAGTTATTAAAGACTATTAATATACTTACTACTACTAAAGGGTACACAAGAAAAAGAACAAAGAATCTTGACCAGAATCTCTGACTTTAAGCTACAGTAATCAAAAACAGCAAAGTAACTACAACTACTAAATACACTGCAAACTTATGCTAAATTTTAAGGGGTACAGGGAGATCAAAAATGCCTATAAATACAGCCATATAATTAAGAAAAAAACAACCAGACTAACAGTAGAAAGATTGCTAAAGTGCGATTAATAAAGCTAAAGCACTAGAATGCAATATATGTATGTAATTCCTAACAAAGCTATTTTTTGACAGAAAAAAAGAACACTTAGCCAGAGCTGGTGAATTGCCCGATCCATTTCAATGGCAAACAAGATCTGGGTAAAGCACCAGTGCATCATGGGATATGGAGTTAGCCATGCACTGGTTGAAGACCTCGAGCTTTAGTATTCGGCAGAGTCAGAACAGAGGACTGGTTCCGAACCCATCATTAAAGAATGAAGGTGAGATAGGACAACTTCACATTATCCCACTGCCAGACTCTCATGGCCTCCCAACAAAGAGGATAGGAACAGTTTCCCCCCTGTTGCTGATCTGAACTGAAATCACACCCTTGGGAAGAAAGTCCTGAAAAGCCTGCAATGCAAGGACCACCACCCTCATCTTCAAATGTTGATTTGAAGATTGGCCTTGGTAATGGATCAGGTCCCATGGACAATCCTCGCTTTGAAATACCCCTTACCAGAAAGAAGAGGCTTGGGTTGCGACTGTGTCCGGGAGGAGGATTAATGGTTTCCTAGTGGACACCAAGATACACTTCATCCACTACCTGATTTGATTTTGCAGACCTCTGTCCTCACAACAGGGAAATCCATTAGATGCATCAGAAAGGACCCACTGCACAGCCAATGTCCACTGCAGGACCCTAACGTAGTACCTCACAAGGTGAATCAAGCAGATGATGGTTGCTATGTGTCCCAAACATTTGAGAATAAAACAAGTTGGGGGTTTGGAGCAAGAGAGCAAAAAAATTACCTAGACTCTACAAGGCTAATACCATGGAGACAAGAAGCCTGTTAGCCTACGAACTTTCTCAGTTACATAGGACAAAGGCTGGACATCAGATAGATGACAGTTTTTCCAAGGAGCTGCACAACTAGAGCAAGGTGTCCCAGGCCCAAACTAAAGATGCTTTCGTGGAGGCAGTTTTGAAACATCTGGATCCCCTGCAGCCTAACCAAAGTTGCTATGACTGCCATTTGTGAACACCCAGGGTGAGGTGGTGAGACCAAAGGGCAGCACTCAAAACAGATAATGACTGGCTCACAGCCAGAGGTGTATAAACCTCCTGAAATGAGACTCAATCTTTATATTATGATAGGCATCCTTGAGGTCGATCAAGCACATCCAGTCATCCTTCCTCAAGAGAGGCAGAATGAATTTACAGTGACCATAAAGAACTTGGTCTGCTTTACACAACGATTTAACCTGCTCAAATCCGAAACTCTTCTGAGGCCCTTATTCTTCTTTGGAACCAAACGAACCTTGAATAGACCCCGGATCCCCATTGGTCTTGGTGGGATCACTTGGATGATTCGACTTTCTAGCAGCTTTTAATGGTTGCATCCTTCCTTTGGTGGTGTAGCTAATCTGGGAAATGTTTGGGATTTAAATCTGGTGTTTCCAGAAATGGAACTGTATAGCCTCTGGATATGCCTCATCACTCATATGTCTGAGGTGATTGTCTCTATAACCTGCAAGCTTGAGAGGTTAACAACCCCCAACTGCCTCTACAGCCAGCCAGACAAGCACCTCTTCAGGGTCTCTGAAAGGTCCTTCTAGAGAAGGCTCTGTTAAAACCCTGATTCTGTTGTACACCTCTGCTACAAGGATGGCTCCTTTTGTGGTTATCCCCCCTGCTGCAGAGGGAACCCTCAAAAGGGGATCCCAAAAAGACTGATACACTTTCCTAAAAAACACAGAGAGAGACGTTTCCCCCTTCTGGTTCCAAGAGAAGGTTCATTGAGGGGTAGCAATAATCTATGCCCATGACAGTGTCTTCCTTGGCCTGCTCTCTCAGTCCTGGTTAAAAAGTGTCCTTAACCTCAAGTCCAAAAGTGAAGAGCCATCAAAGGGGAGCATCAACAAAGGATGCCTTGAAACAATTTGCAAAATTACAGAGCCTCATTCAAATCTGACAACACATGGCAATGCCAATGCCAGCAGCTCTTGATGTGCAGCCAGCCATCTTAGCAGATGCATGGACACACTGGCAAGACTGTAAAGTGGACATCTGTCTCCAAATTCTTCCGAGACCCTAGAGTCTGCAGTGTCTTAATTACTTGACACTGCTGATAAAATATCATACTGTTGGCTGGGTCAAGCGAGAAAGAGTTCAACACCCTCAGTATGAACATGGCTGAGGCATAGGATCACTTTGCTCACTGTTCCAATACAAGAGATCCTCTCTTCTGGGTATGAACAGAGAAACTCTTCTGAGATGTCCTTTGTAGCCACCAACACAACTCCATCCATGGCAAGAAACACACACTCCATTGCTGCCAGTCCTTGGGAGGGGTAGGAATACTGTTTGGCTTCTTAGGGCCAGTTCTCATGTATTGGGCTCCTCATATGCCTTCCTGACCTGGTGCCCTGGAGGAGCATCTGGAGGGGGAACAACCCAGGACATGGATGAGCCCACCTAGAAGACTTCCAAAAATACTGGATCTTCCAGACACAGGGCTTCATCAGTCCAACCCCTGCACTAGTGAAGTAGCTCAAAAAGACTGCCAAAGGAGGCATCCTTGTAAGAGGATTCAGGGAGTCTGCTCTCCTTCCTTGAGGTTGGTGTACTCAGTGAGGGACTTTTCATGAGAATCCAGATGCTTCCTCTTGCACTGCTTCTTGCCCCAAATTTGAATTTTGAAGAATGTTGGAGGAGGGAAGATAGAGAGGCCAGATGTCCCAAGGGATGGGCAGATTGGAGACTACCTATGTTGAGCTATCCTGGAGCAGTTTGAAGCATGTGCACATGCACAGATGTTAAAAAGGGAGGGATACCAGTTGCATCTGATCACTCCTTCACCTGATGTGAAAGCATCCTCTCCATGATGTCAAAAGCAGAAACTCCCAAAGGAAGAGAGATGGGTTTTCTTGGAAGGTTAAGATGCATAACTCCCCTGAGGAAAAGCTTGATATCTTGCCTAGCCATAAGTTGAGGGCTAATAGGGAGGCAGGCACTGACAACAGATAAGTGAGCTTTACTATACTAATAGGCTAAGCCTGACTGAAGAAGTTCGCAGAGGTACTGCAGCACTGTAGGGGCCTGTGCTAAGATTGGATCCTAACTATGTTTGCAGCACCAGAAGGAAAATAGTTACCAACTTTACAGTGTGTTTCTAGCAGCGAGTCTCCTAGCCTTTTGTAGAACTTGCACAACATCCTCAGAAGAGATGTTAAGGGATTAAAATTATATTATTCATGAGGTTAGGCTGATGGATGAAAGATTTAGGTGGAATAGCAATCCCCCCCCCCCCCCAGAGTTATTAGGTCTAGCTGTGGAGGAATTTTCCTTCAATTTCCCCTTGCCAGGTGAAATATCAGGGGAAACCAATGTTCTCCTGGCCAACATGCAGCCAAGTAAAAGGAGTTGGGGTGTTTCATTTTGTGGCTTGAGAGGGCAGGCATACAAGAACTTCCCTGTTCACTGGAAAGAGAAGTCTTCCGGGCTGTGGGACATGGGTCCCTGGTGCAGAACTGGGGGAGAGGATGGCTGCTTGGTGAAGCAAAAAGCTCTGTTTGAGGAGTGTGTCACAAGTGTGATGCTGTGGAAGACCTCTCTGTTCAATGTCCACTCATGGGGGTCCTCCACTATACTGAGAAGGATGCATGTGGCTGTGAGAGAGCATGATGTTCATTTGAGTTGTCCAATTTCATGCCTTCTTTGCTAACCTGCATAATTGGTAAGATCTGGTGCCTCCCTGTTTATGTACCACATGACTGTGGTGTTGTCCATGTACATTTGGAGTGGTCCTTGTCTCTGAGGGTGGGCACAGATTTGAACAGCTTGGAAAAGAGCCCTCAGTTATTTCAGGATGATGTGTTCTACTAGGAACTGGTATTGCCATTTCCCCTGCACAAAGTGGGATTCTGTCTATGTCCCCCATGCCTCACCTGAGGTGCCTGTTGAAGAGGAGGTGTGAAAAGTAATCCTGGGTTGACAAGGACCAGTCCCTTCCACCAAATAAGCTCCTTCTTGAGACAAAGGAGTAGGGGAATCAGGGTGCCCAGGGAATGGTACTGCTGAGACGACACAGACGTCAGGTACCACTGAATTTTCCTCCTGTGGAATTTGGCCAGAGAGCATAGGAATGGTGTCTGCCAAGAAACCTAAAAACCTTAGTATGGGATCCTTTCTAATGAAGGAAGTAGACTTAGCTCTGTAATTCATATGATAGCTAGGAACTGCGGCAAGTAGAATATGTCCATGGTCTTACTTGGGTCTTGGATATTTCTTAAGACTGTCAAGCCTGATGGTCAAACAGCAAGTCTTTGTCCAAAGGCAAATCTAGAATTTTTGATTTAAAAACCTCAGAATAGGCAAAGCCATGTGTATCTGTAGATAACAGATCCACAGGCAGCTGCCTTAGAAGAAGCATCCACAGCATCGTAACTGCACTTAATGCTGTGTCTGGCTGAGTGGCCTGCGGAAGTAAGCTTTGCATTCAGTGCTTATACTCTGTTGTAGGAGGATCCAAGATAACGTTAAGAACAGAGATAAAATACTTTTTGATTTGAGTCTGGTAATTAAATGTCCTGAAGGCAAGGGTAGCAGAGGTGTAAATCTTCTTACCCCATTTATCGACAGTCCTATTATCTTAGTCAGTAGAGCATTATCACTGGGCAGAAATGAAGAGGGTTTATCTAAAGAGAAAGATGCTGCTAAAGGTTCTGCCACTGGGTTCTTACACAGATATTTAATGTCAACAGGGACCTTATAAAACCTGTCCAGTCTCTTAGGGGATGGTGGATGAGAATCAAATGCAGAAGAGGGAGACTGAAAGGCATCCTGAAATGTCTCAAGGACATGATGGACTGGAGAAGGGGCAGGAGTACCCATCTGCAACAGGTTGTAATACCTTTTCTGAACATTAGAGATCTGCATGGTTTACCAAAGTGCTTCATCATATTCTGTATAGTCTCACCAAAAGAAGATTCCTCAATAGGGGAATCAGATGAGAGGGAGTCCTCTTTGTTGGAAGAGATTTGTCCTGAATAATGCAGCTGAGAGGAATGCTGAGAGTCATAGCACTGCTACATATCAGAGGAAAAGCAACCTAGGGCAGGTTTAAGAAGAGTGGCATGGGGATGAGGAGACACGAAGGAGGGAAATTTCAAAGACAGAATGCCTTTGAACAACCCTTGAGGGAAGCCCATCCACTCCTCCTCTCTAGCTGCTGAGGAGGTTGTCACGTTTAGTCTTCTTTTTTTTCTCTTTTTAAACATGACATCCACTTGAATGAGACATGGAGGCTCAGAACCCTGTCTGACCTCTATTACAGGGCTTGGGATTTCTTCCCTAACTAAAATTTGAGGTACGCTGTGCAGTCCTTCAGATATAAAAAAGCAGTTTCTCAGATGATCAGCAGCCTGCAAGGATTCTGGAGCCCTACTAGCCTCAGACAGGGTCACAGCAGCAGGCAACTGACAAGAAACCTGATGTATCATGGGTTCTGTAACTGCAGTGGATATATCAGTCAGCACCACTGGACTGTGCATTCGTTTGAGGCCTCAAGGTTTTTCGTTGGAGGCAAAAACATGTTTAAGACTACAGAGTCAGCCATTTGGACTTGGCCAGGCATTTAAAATGCTGGGTCTCAAGAAAGGTGTTAAGAGTAGAAAGTCCAGACCAAAGGATTTTTGGACAAACTGACAGAGCAAGATGTGTGACAATATTCCGGAGCTAGACAAAAAACGCATGGTATGCAAGTCCTTGTATGGAATCAACCTACCACACTTGCACTTACCTCTGACTAGCTGACAACTACAACTTTAGAAAAATATAAAAGAGAAGGTTTCTCAACAGGGCACTTAACTGGATAAATGACCGGAGCAAAAGTGCAAAGAACCAAACATCAAAAGGTTCAACAGATGAAAGACCTGCATTCAGGCTGGTGGTGACAGCCTGAGGATCCACACACTTGTCTGTCTTTATACCCCAATCCATATGAGCGGAGGTCACGAATCAGATATGCAACCTAGGGAAGGCAAAGATTTGGTACCGGGCCGGACATCAGCAGTTACAACCCACATCAGGAATATTATATTATAAATATATACACACACACACAGAGATGGATAGAGAGATCCCCATCAGTTGACAGTTTTCAGAAACTCAATTCATATTGGCGAGATGATATGATCAAATGTCTGAAAAGTCAAACCTTCAGAAAAGAGATAGCGGTACATTGTGGATCAGGAAATTTACCATTTTCCTCAATGCTGTGCGATCTCAGAGTTGGTATATCTAATTTGCAGGGAGTGTGGGGCCTACAAGTGGGCAAGTCCCCCTCCAAAAACAAAAAAATATATATTTTTTTAATGTTTTAGTTTTCAGAAATTCAATCATATTGTCTCACCGATATAAATTTCCATACATTTACTCATTCCTAGGTCCACACACCTGGAAGACGCATGGTACCATTCATTCCTGGGTCTGCATTGGTAGGGAGTTCCTAAATTAAAGGCTTTCCAGTCTCAAGGCTTTGATTTTCAAGGCACTTTTTTTTTTTTTTTAGAAATACAAATAAATCTCTCTCTCTCTCAAAAAAAAAAAAAGCCACCCTGGTGTACTCCTAGTATAAACAGGCTAGCTATACAAGAGAAAGAAACTTATGTCTAAAAACAAGAGGGAACTTGGCTGAGCAGAGGAAGAAATCCCTCTCTAGATTAAACAAATTAGTGATCTTGTCAAGTCCTCCAAAGTTAATTACAAAGCAAAAATAGCCTCCATAGGTAAGGATATTCACAAGGCATTCTTTAACTACATCTAAAATCTAAAAAGGAATACCTAGCTATGCACTGATGTAGGTGTGGATGGCACCACCTAAACTCAACTGGAGATTATAGCCAACCTGCTAGCTGACAGATTTGGATCAAACTTCACCACCCTGGTCACCTCCAGTCATTCTCCAAAGGTTATCTGCCACCACTTCTCAGCCTATTACTTCACGACAGCAGGTCATCTCAGCACACTCCAAGGCCAAACACATGGGATCAATGGGACCAGACAACATCCCAGGTTGCCTTTTAAACAACTTAAGACATGACCTAAAAGGCCTACTAGGATCCCGGTATAGCCAATGGAGTACAGCAACAGTAATCCCTCTGGACAAAAGGGGACCATCAAATGACCCTGGGAATTATAGGTCCATAAGCTTGATTAGCCTCATCTGCAAGAACATGGAAAGGATCATTATGGACCTTAACAACATAGTTAATTGCCAAACACTAGACCCTGCCCAGTTCAATTCATTAAAGGGAGATCATGCCTGTTAAATATGGTTGACTGAGAAAGTGACCAAGGCCCTGGACTAGGGAAATTCCATGCATATCACCTATCTTGACTTAGCCAAGGCATTTGACACAATCCCCCACTCGGGTATAATAGAGAAACTCTCCCAATTGGGAATTAGCCCCTACATTACCAGATGGGTAGCCAACTGCCCCACTGACAGGACACTGTGTAAGTGGATGGCTTCACCTCTAGCAAAAGATAATTCACCAGTGTCATACCACAGGGTTCTGTGCTGGGCCCCTTACTGTTTGGAGTTTATTTCTCAGAAGTCCAGGCAAACTTGGACTGCCTGTAGCTGACCAAGTTCACTGACCATTGCCAACTGGGGGCAATCATTAAATCCCCCTACAATGTTAATATCCCGATGACAGGGTTAACGCACAGAAAAATTATTGGTGCTAAAGCTACGGATTAAAGCTAAATCCAAAAAAAAAAAAAAAAAAAAAGCATTCTTCCCTTTTGGAAAGCCGACATCCCTGCTAATTACATTACAGACAACACCCCCAAGTGTAGGCCTAATGGTACATGATCTGGGTACTCGGGTTGATTGCAATCTGAACTTTGACAACAACATATCCACAGTAGTAAGGAAATCCTTCCATGTGGCACATCTTACAAGTAAAGGCATCACATCTAGATCTAAAGATGTTGTACTTCCATTACACTTGGCCCTAATCAGACAAATAATTGAGTACAGTGCTTTCTTTTGCATGAACTTCACCAGACACCTGCAACAATTGGAGACTGCAGAGGTTATACAATCTAGAAATTATAGAGTATACAAAAAAAAAAGTCTTGTGGGGAAGACTGAAAGGCCCTGTCTCTGTATTCTGTCTCCTACAGGTTGCTAGGGGGTATTCTGTGCCTGACTGACAGGGCAGTCTCTGACCCAACCCTGACAGAAATGCTACACATTTGTAAATCAAAGTGAGGGTCACTAGCTCCAGGGATCTTAACCTAGCCTCTGACGTGAACAGGTTATATGTTGGAGAAATAGATACATCTCCCAGAGACTGCCACTTCTCTGGAACAAGCTTCCAATTCAAGTGAAAAAGAGCCCCTCCCTGACCCTCTTCAAAAGCTACCTAGCTCAATGGATGGGTGACTGCAAATTCATTCCTGGGGTAGCACATTCATATTGCTCCTGGACAGAGGAAGTTGGTATTAACTACCATACACCCTTACCTCTGTGAACTTCACTCAGCTAACCACTGGCAACTGGGACAACTACAAATACATATGGCTAGGCTTGTAAGGGCTCTAGTGCCATTAGCCAAGCAACCTTCTATGAACCTATTACAGTTCAGCACTGGAGACATGGGTGATCGAAATTATTTTGATTTTAACAATATGGTAGCTGAGAAGTAGGGCACTGTTGCTACTTATTGATCAGTGCAGCAACTGGTCAGTGGAGTCAAAGGTGTCAATTTCTTAAACCACACAGCATGACAAAAACAGTACAGCAAGAAAAAAGGCAATGCAATACTTTAACAGTATGCACATGCAGGTATGTTAGAACAAAGGAAAATCAGGTGCTGCAATCTCTTGAACACCACACCTACAGGAGAAAAAAAAAGTTATGTACTCACCATAATGTTCCATCTGTACTGTCCATTTTCATTCTGTTGGGGTTCAGATAAGATCTGACTAGTCTGCCTCTTCCAGCTCATGGAACACTGAAATTCTAGAGGTCCTTCCTTTACCCATAATGCCCTAGTCACTCAACATATCTCAAATCTTGCCCTTCATATCTGCAAAACACTAGGAAAGGATAAAAATAACAGAATATATGACTCAAAAGTTCACTATATTCCTCCACCATCTTTCGATCTTTCCAAGAGTTGAACAAGGAGGAGGTTGGTGGGAAGGAAGCTAAGGAAGAATGAAAATGGACAACACAGATGGAATGTTATGGTGAGTACATAATATTGTAATTTTCATTAATCCTTCAGCTGTTGGGACAGAAATTGCCATCAATCTAGTAAAGGTCTTTTGGTGGTTTTGTTAAAGGCAAACATACTTTTTAATATATAAAAGTAACACAATCAATCAACCATTTGAAGTAACTTTAGAAACTGGTTTGCCTAATTTTGATTCCAAAAAGGAAGACAATTGCTCTGATTTCCTCAAATTTCAAAAAAAAATCAAATGAAACAGAATATCAGGAATCTAGGTGGATCATAGAACTTACAGCACACAAGTCCCCGGGCCTCAGTGATTTAATCCCCCTTAAACCAGCCCTAGAAAAAAGGCAGGTTAATTACTGATCCATGATTGGTTATCGTTTTACATGAAAGGATTTCTTGTATTATTAACAAACCATCTGATGAAGGGCATCAGCACAAAAGCGCTTATCAGATTTAGTTTTTAGTAAGTGTTTTAACAGGCTGATTAAAATTTTGGACTTTCATCTCGTGGTGGTTGCTGCCTTTGTTCTCTACTTGTACAAATTAAAAAAAAGGAAATAATTGCTCTGATTTCCTCAAAGTTTTGGTTCTGTGAAGATAAAAACGTGACTGTCTGTGAACTTCCATCTGATGTAACATATATTCTCCTTTGAGAAATTCAGAAAGAAGCCTGGAAGACTGATGATCTGATTAATATTGGAGTCTGACACCACCTCAGGAAGAAGGGAAGGAAAATCAAGTAAGGAGGTTTAGATGACAGCCCGTTATTCCGATACTCTTCTGGCAGAATTAATGGCAACCAAAAAGACAGTTTTCCAGGTCCAAAATTTTAGTTCATACTTAGCCAATGGTTCAAAAGAGGGTTGGGTTAAAGATTGCAAAACAATGTTTAAATCCCAAGGAGGAGTGGGACCTTCTAATGGAGAACCAAGGAGAAAAGTTCTGAGAAACCATCCTCCAAACTTTACAAAACCTAAGGTTGAATTATTTACTCCTACAGAAAATTAGAAATTAGTTAAACAATTATTTAATTGTACTCTTCACAGTAGAGGAGCTAGCACCCTCTTTGAAAATTGCTGCTAAAAAGTCGAGAACCATAGGAACTGGTGCTGAAAAAGGGTCAAAATTATTTGTGTGTCCAAACAATAAATCTTTTCCATTTACTTTTGTAAACTATTCTGGTGGAAACTTTGTGGGATGATAAAAAATGGGGCAAACAGGAAAGGACTGTCTGGGATGTCTAGCAATCAATAGAACTGGAAAAACCATGGTCAGCTTGAGGCCTGAAATGTCAGGATAACTCAAGCCTGTCAGATGAAACAGTAAAGCCTGGAGTTGGATCTAGGATGCATGGTGGACAAAGAAAATGAGGCCAAAGGGAGGGGAAACATCTGATGAGGCCAGTAGGGGGCAATGAGGATAACTGTGCTCTTCGATTGAGATGCTTTCTGAAAAAAAAATTGGGGAGAAAGGGTAATGGGGATACTTATAAAGGAGACCAGAGGGCCAATCATGAAGTAGTGTCCCTTGGTGATTCCCCCAGTGGGGGCAGGGCAAAGAACTTGCTGCACTTGAGTAGAGATGCAAAAAGAGATTGCAGTGCGATTGGCTCCTTCAATGGATAATCCGCTCTGCCATTTTCATGTTGAGACACCACTTTAGGCATTAGAACACACCTGCTTCACTTGTCTGCAATCATCCTGGACTTCCATGGAATGTGTGTTGCTATCAGAAAATGATTGGATGAGATCACCCATTGCCATACTCACAGCTTCTCAACAAAAAGGGTAAGATTTGGTTCCCCCTTGTTTGTTGATGTACCAAACCACCAACATATAGTCTCTGAATAACAGTCCCAGTGGGTAGTGTGTCCTGAAAGGCCTGCAATGCTAGGAGGACATCTCTCATTTCCAGGACACTGATATGCATGTTGGCCTCTTTGGGGGACCATGTGCCTTGGACAGCCATTCGCAAGAAGTGCCCCCCCAACTCAATTTATGAGACATTCATGGTCACTATGGCCTTGGGCTGGGGGAGAACAAAGGACAATCTTAATGTACTTGACTGGAATGTATCCACCATTGAAAGTAATTTTTGCAAGCTTGCTTTATTTTGACCTGACTGAATAATGGTCGATGGAGAATTACATCTGAAAGGTCCAATGTCCACTTAAGGATTCTCATATGGTACCTTGCCAACAGCACCAAGAGAAGAATTTTGAATCATCTTTTGACATGGAACTGAATAGTTTGAGCTCTAGACAGGAGGAGAGAGGTTGTTGCACAGAGAAAAGCTCTGATGAATTCTAATATCTGCGTTAGTTCAAGATGAGATTTGTTGTAATTGATAGAAATCCCCAGAGGACAGCTTAAGTGGGGTATGTAGTCTTGAGCTTGAATCAGATAGGTTATGAGCTAGCCATCCAAACATGGAAACATTTAGAATCCTTGCACTCAAGTGCGCTGCTACTACTGCCATACACTGGCACCCTTGGGGTTGGGGACAGATCAAAGGTAGAGCTCTGAATTGGTAATGACCGTTTCCCAGCTGGAAGTGTAGATATCTCCTGGAGCATCTGTTCATTTTTATGTAACAGTATGGGTCCGCGACTAAATCTTGAAAGCTTATAATCTTGAAATTCAAAATACTGAAGCCAAAATCTTGAAAGTTCCCCTGAGGAAGGCTGTAGATGTAGCTGTTTCCCTGGTAGAGTGGGGCCTTATGGTAGCAGAAACTGGTTTTCCATGATGGGTATAGCAAAAACGAATGCAATGCCCTATCCATTTGGAAATGTTCTGTTTTGATATAGCCTTCCCTTGCAAAGCTGTAGCATAGGATACAAAGAGCTGGTCAGATTTTCTGAAAACCTTAGTTTTATCCAAGTAGTAACAAAGTTGTCTGTGAATGTCTAAGGAATGCAGGAAATAAGTGGATGGTTTGATTTAAAGCCACACTGGATACCACCTTAGGCATGAAGGAAGGATTAGTTTGTAGAGAAACTCTATCTTGATGGAAAATGAGGAAAGGTTCCACTGCCATTAGTACTTGCAGCTCTGAGACTCTTCTGGCTGAAGTTATTGCTAGCAGCAGGGCAGTCTTCCATGATATAAACTTTAGATCAGCAGAGAAAGCTGGTTCAAAGGGAGGTAGTGTAAGTTTTTCCAGAACAAAATTGAGGTCCCATGTTGGTGTAAGTGCTCTCCTGGGGGGCCTAATGTTTTTTGCCCCTCTGAGGAACTGCCTTAGAAGTGGATGCGAAAATAAGGGTGGATCCGAGTTGTAGTGGGCTGAAATAGCTGATGCGTGGATTTTAATGGAAGAAAAAGAAAGTCCTTTGTGCAACATCTCAGTTAAATACTGTAGAATCTGAGGCATTTAAGGCTGAAGGGTATTTTGGCCTTTAGCTTGGTTCCAGGCGCAAAACCTTTTCCATTTGTCCAAGTATGCCTTCCTGGTGCTGGGCCTCCTAGCTTCCAGAATAACATCCATAACTGCTCGAGGAAGAGGAGCTGGCTGGATGCTTAGGTGATTTGCCATGCAGCCAAATTTAAGGTTTTGAGCTGGCTGTGCAGAATCTGATTGTTTTGCTGTTTGAGCAAATGGGCAATTTGTGGTAAAATCCAAGGTGGGCCCTGGGCCATATTCCTTAATAGTGGGTACCAGTGCTGGCGTGGCCAGTCTGGGGCTATGAGTATCAGTCATGGTCTCTCCTTTCAGAAGCACCTTTGTGAGAAGAGGCAATGGATGGAATTCATATACTATCAGGTTTTTCCAACTGAATGACAGTGCGTCCACTTTCCAAGCTTGATGGTGAAGTGTCCTAGTACAAAATTTTGTTAGCTGATAGTTTTGGGGGCTGGCAAACAGGTCTATGTCTGGGAGGCCCCATTTTTGAGTTATCATTTCAAATACTTGTGGATCCAGTTTCCACTTGTGGGGATCCATGATGTTTCTGCCGAGGTCATCTGCCAATGTGTTCTTTTTTCCTGGCAGGAATTGAGCTTGTAACTGAACTTGGTAAGCCAGTGCTGTGTTCCACAAGGTCATTGCTTGCCTGCATAGAGGGTAGGAGTGTGTACCCCCTTGTTTGTTTATGTACCACATTACTGTGGTGTTGTCTGTCCTTATTGTAAGTTGTCCTGGATGGAATAGGTTCTTGAAGGCTGTCAGAGCATTCTGTACAGCTAGCATCTCTTTTTGATTGATGTGCAGATTCCTTTGATCTGCAGTCCATATGCCTTGAACGCACTGTCCTGCCATGTGTGCCCCCCAGGTATAGCCCGATGCATCTGTTGTCATAGTTTGCCTGGCTGGGGGCAAGGTGAAAGGCTGACCCTTGTTGAGGTGACATGCCTGTGACCACCATAGAAACTCTTGTTGAAGGCAGGGAATGAGAGATATTGTGTCCAAGCTGTGGCTGTGTTGAGACCATACGCTTTTTAGGTACCACTGTAATTTCCTCATATGCAGCTTTGCAAATGGTATTAGTAGTATGCAAGATGCCATGAATCCCAAGGCTTGCAGAATTTTTCTTGCAGGGAGTTGGGTCTTTGTTGCATTGTTTTGAAATATTGAGTCAGTTGTAGTTTTGTCTGGCGTCAGATAAGCCTTCTGGGCCGTTGTATTCAAGCTGGCACCCAGGAATGTCATATTTTGTGAGGGTACTAGTTTTGATTTCTTTTCGTTTACTGTGTACCCCAGGCAACTTAGAAGAGGTTTTACAAAAGCCAGATGTTGTAAGAGGATGTCCTTGCTTTCTGCTTGGATGAGGCAGTCGTCCAGGTATGGGTATATTTGAATTCCTCTCTCTGCAGTATGCAATTACTGGTGCCAGGCATTTTGTGAAGACCCTGGGCGCAGTGGATAAGCTAAAGGGCAGTGCAGAGAATTGGTAATGGGTTGAACCTGCAATGAAACGGAGGTATCTTCTGCAACTTTGTCTGATAGGGACATGCAGGTATGCCTCCTTGAGGTCCAACGTTACTAGCCATGCTTTCTTGCCCAACATGGGAAGAAGCTGCTGTAGTGTTAGCATCTTGAATTTGGGTACTAATAAGAAGGTGTTTAGAAATGAATGGTCCAGAATTGGTCTCCAGGCATTGTCCTTTCTGGGGACTAGAAAGTCTTGAGTAAAATCCTTGGCCTTGCTCCCATGTAGGTACCAGTTGAATGGCTCTCATGTCCATGAGAGCTGTAATTTGTTTTTGAGCCTCTGTCCATTGATTTTGTGGCAGGTTTGGCATTCCTCTTTTCATTGGCAAGGTGTGGAAATGGAATCTGTATCCTCGTGAAATTATGTCTAGGACCCATTTGTCCTTTGTGACGATGTGCCAGTTGTCTGAAAAAAAGTGCTAGTTTTCCTCCCAAGGGAGCTGCTAAGAGAGTGTTGCTTGGCCATATGAGGTGCAAGCCATTGAGTTTGCCTTCTAGTAGTTTGGGGCCTGTCTTCTCCTCCCTTCTGTGTTGCAGTGCCCCACTGCCCCATTGTCGAGGTTTGTATTGGGCTTGTGGTTGCCCTCTGCCTCTTGGGCGTCTGTATTTACCCCTCTGTGGTCTGTCAGTAGCTGGAAAGGACCAATTTTTTGTTGGCCAATTTCTGCTGAAGCGAGGGGGCTGTACCTGTAGAAAATCTTTGACTGTCTGCAAAGATTTTGCCTTATCCTCCATTTTCTTTAAGACTTCTTCTGCTTTAACTCCAAATTGTAAGGGAGCATCTAGAAGCTTTGCTTTAACATGATCAGGCAGAGTTTGTTCCTTTTACCAAGCATGCCTACGTATAACAGACCCAGCGACAGCTGCTCTGCAAAAAGCCTCTAAAGAATCAAACCCACATTGTAAAGTATGTTTTGCCCACCTGTTCAGTTGCATGCAACAGATCCTGCATTTCTTTCAATTCAGACTGTTGAGGGAGTGTGCTCATTTTTTGTCTTAACTGAGACATCAGAAATTGCTGACATTTTAGTATGTGAAAATGACAATTTAGTGCTCTCATAGCTAGAGTGGCTGAGGTGTAAACCTTTTTCCCCCACCATAGTGCTCAGGAGTCCCTTTCAGAGGGTACAGGATTTTTTGCCATAGAAGCCTTAGCCCCTTTGGGACCCTGGGAGATAGTCTCTGGATCAGCAACAGGGCTTTTTATGAAGGAATTTGTGGGAGTCAGGGACTCTAATATCTGTCTGGTTTGGCTGGAGCAGGTGGCAGAGAATCTGGATTCAAACTAGATTCTAAGTAAACATCATCCACAATATCTAAAACTGGGGGGGATGGCAAGAGGTCTGTGCTGGGGAGTAAAAAACTCTGAGCCTTTTCTTTGAGTCAGAGTAGTCCTGACCTTCCCAGTGAAAATGTTCCCTCATAGTGTGTAAAGTTTCCCCGAAGGAGTAGTCTTCAGGTAGAGAAGCTGAGGGAATGGAATCCTCAGCATCAGAATCTTCATAAGGGGGAAAAGAGTAATCTTGGTCCTCAGAGGAGCCTGAGGAAATAGACACTTGATCAGAGGAGGCATAATCTTCCTCTTGTCTAGGCCTTTTGTCAGGAGGGGGTTGGGAACCCTGATCAGAGAGATCAAATCATCCGCCATTTTAAGCATTTGTTTCTTAGGCATGGGGCCTTGAACTGGAGACTGAAGTGCAGTCTTTTTAGGTTTAATAGGAGTCTTAAGCTTAGGATACGTTTTTATGATAAGCGTCGGTCTGAAGACACCTTCAGAAACCGAAGGTGTTTCTGCAGCATCGACCTCTCTTTCTGCAGTGTCATCGGTAGGGGCTAAACAAAATGGCTGCGTCAGCCTAGCACTCTCCGCCAAAGGCTCCAAAGAGGTCGCTGGCTCCAAATCTGCAGTAGCCAGGGGCTGCGTAGGAGCCTCACTGAAAACCAGTGAACCGGAGACCGGTCCAGCCGAGGCCTCGGAGTCTGGCTTGGGTCTAGGCTGCCTGTCTTTATCCTTGCGTTTTTTGTGCACGCCGGTAGTCGGTTGCTCAGACGGCATTGTGTAGTTAAATTTTCTACCGAAGTAGTGTCGTGTGAAATCAAAGCGTCTTTTAATAGTACGCTGATTGAACCTAGCACAAAAGCGACAACCAGTGACGTCGTGGTCTGGGCCTAGGCAAGGTATACAGTAAGAATGAAAATCCTTATGAGGTATTTTCTTCCCACAAGAAATACAATTGTTAACTTTTTCTGACATCGATCTGTGGCAAGAAAAGTTTCCCCAATGGGGTACTTAACTTTACTGAAGACTTCGGATCTGAAATTCGACTTCGAAAATCTCAGGAGTCGGCCGACCGGCACTTGCAAACTGCTTCTGCTTTGGGCACCACATGGCAAGAAAGACGGAAGAAAATGGCATCGGATGCATTATATATACCCCTGGTGCACTAACGTCAGGGAAGAGGCGACAGCAACCGACGCCGGACCAAGACTTTGGAATTCAGGCCAACTGCAGGACCGCCTGACAAGATAACCCAAGTGTGATGACTGCAGCAGGGTAACACGATGAACATCAACATAGGCAATCTTCAAGCACTTGACCCCACCCAATTCGGATTCAAGGCAGATCTTGCCTGCTGAACTTGGTTGACTTCTTTGAGACTATCACCAAGGCCCTGGATGAAGGAAAGTCTGTACATACAGCTTACCTTGACTTGGCCAAGGCCTTTGACACAATCCCCCACTCGGGCATCATGGAAAAGCTAACACAACTTGGCGCAAATCCCTCTCTCATCAGGTGGGTGGCCAACTGGCCCACCAACAGGACCCTCAAGGTCAAAACAGGAGCCTCCACCTTTAATAGCAGACCTATCACTACTGGAGTCCCCCCAAGGATCTGTCCTAGGACCCCTACTGTTTGACATCTACTTCTCAGATGTCCAGGCAGAGATGAAAGGCCTGGGGCTGACCACGTTTGCAGACAACTGTAAGTTGGGTGCTAACACTGACTCCTCAAATGATGCTAACATACTGCAAGTGGGTCTCACAGCAACTAACGACTGGTGCCAAAGTCATGGCCTCAAGCTAAATGCAAAAAAATGCATCATACCATTTGGCAAAAACACAGCCCCTACTGATTATCCCATCAATGGCAGCCCCTTAAACACACAACCTGTGGTGAGAGACCTGGGTACTCAGGTTAATAATCACACATTCGACCATCATGTAGCAGCAGTGGTCAGGAAAAGCTTTTTAATTGGTACATCTCATAAGGAAAGGGATTGCATCCAGAAAAAAGGTTATTACCTCTTTATATTCCTCCATCATTAAACAAATAATAGAGTATAATGCCCCATTTGGTATGTACCTCTCCAAACATCTGCACCTACTGGAAAGGCCACAGAGATACCTCACAAACACAATCTTTGGGCTCCGACACCTGTCCTATGCGGACAGGCTCAAATCACTATCACTCTACTCAGTATTGTACAGGTTGCTAAGTGATCTGTGTCTAGCCTACAAGGCAATTTTGGATTCTGTCCTACTACAGGTGCTCCATATCCATAAGTCTAACTCCTCATGCATTACCTACTCGAAAGGCCTCAATCTAATATGCAGCATCAACAAAACCTGCTGGAGTGACAGGTTGGTCTCCCAGAGGTTGCCCAGTCTCTGCAATAGACTTCCCATACACGTCAAACAGAGTACCTCGCTGACCCTCAAGTGCAACCTTAATGAGTGGAAGGGAAAAGTACAGTTGTGTACACTTACCATAAATGTAGATGTTCAAGTGTATTTACTGCTGCAGTCATCACATTTGGGTTATCTGCTTGCAGTACCCCTCAGTCGGCCTGATTAACAAAGTCTTGGGTCCTGCATCGGTGATGCCTCTTATTCAGTGACGTCAGGGGTATAAAACATGCAGCCGACGTCATTGCATCAGTTTTTCTTGCCCCAGATGTCAGGTGCCTCCTTAATGGGAAGCAATAAAACATATGTACACAAATATACAAGGATATACCTCCAATAAAAAAGCAAATACACCAAAAAGCTTTTAAGCATAGTAAAGAATAGTAGAGGTATAGCCAAAGAAATTAGGGGGCTGGAGGTAGGGTAACCAGGACTGCAACAGTGAATACACTCTAACATCTACATTTATGGTAAGTGTACACAATTGTACTATGTTCTTTGTATTTCACTGTTGCAGTCATCACATTTGGGTAGATTCCCAAAGCTAAGGAAGGGTGGAGGAGGTTAGATAGCATTAGGACCAGCTATAAGACCCTGCAAGACTGCAGTGGCAAAGCCAGTTTTGGACTTAAGAGAAAATTGGAAAATGGTAATGTTTGTGAAGGTATGTACAGAACTCCATGTAGCGGCTTCTAGGATGTCCCTCGTGGGAACACCTCTGAGAAAGGCTGTAGAGGTAGATGCAGCCCTGGTTGAATGGGGTTTGATCCTCTGTGGGATAGTTTTCCATGGTGCTTGTAGCAGAAATGAATGCAATGCCCTATCCATTTAGAAATTGTTTGCTTTGAGATAGCCTTCCCCTCAGCCCCTGCAGAAAATGCCACCAGCAGTTCAGATTTCTTTGGAGATTTAGCTCTGTCCAAGTAAAATTTAAGTTGTCTGTACACATCTAAGGAGTGGAGTATCCGTTTCCCTTTGTTCTGTGGATTGGGAAAGAAGGTTGGCAAATGAATGGGCTGATGGCATGAAGGAGGAATTGATTCTGAGGGACACCCTGTCCACATGAAAGATGATGAAAGTCTCCACTGCCATAAGGGCCTGGAATTCAGATACCCTTCTAACTGAAGTGATTGCTGAAATTCAGATACCCCTCTTGCTGAAGTTATAGCTAAAATAAAGGCTGTTTTCCAAGAAAGGAATTTTAAATCTGCAGAAGCAGCTGGCTCGCAAGGAGGAAGAGTGAGTTTCTCCAATACAAAGTTAAGGTCCCAGGCTGGAGTTGGGGCTCTCCTGGGTGGTCTTAAATTTTTGGCCCCTCTGAGGAACTGCTTGAGCAGTGGATGCGAGAAGAGGGTAGGTTCTGTATTATAGTGAGCTGAAATGGCCAAGGCGTGAATTTTGATGGAGGAAAAAGAAAGTCCCTTGTGAAGCATCTAAGTTAAGTATTTTAAAATCTGAGGCAAGTTGGGCACTGCTGTGCTCATCCCTTGAGACTGGTTCTAGTCACAGAATCATTTCCATTTTTCTGCATAAGATTTTTCTAGTGCTAGGCCTCCTTGCCTCTAAAATGATATCCATCACTGGTTTACTGAGGGATGGTAAAGGAGAGATTAGGTAATTAGCCAGGCTGCTAGGTTCAGGGTTTGAAGCTGAGGGTGCAGAATCTGATACTCCTGTTGAGACAACAGGGTAGGGGTCAGAGGCAGGTGCCATGGGACCAACAGTGGCACACTGCGCAACAGGGGGTACACACCAGTGTTGGTGAGGCCAGTCTGGTGCAATCAATATTGCCCTTGGTTTGTCCTGTTTGATCTTTAGTAGTACTTTGGGGAGTTGAGGCAGAGGAAGAAAGGCATAAACTGAAGGACAGGACATCCAGACAGGACATCCACTTCCCAAGCCTGTTTGTGGGGAGTCCTTGTGCAAAATTTGTCCAATTAGTAGTTCTGTGGGGAGGCAAACGGGTCTATATCTGGGATCTCCCATTTGTTTGTCAGCATGTTGAAAATCTTTGGTTCCAGGTTCCAGTTTCCAGTCGTGTGGGGTCCATGAGGTTTCTGCTTAGTCCGTCTGCCAGCATATTTAGTTTTCTTGGCAGGAATTGAGCTTATAGATGCACTTGGTAGCTCAAAGCTGTGCTCCACAATGCCATGGCTTGTCTGCAGAGGGGGTAAGAATGGATACCCCCCCCTGCTTGTTTATGTACCACAACAGTGTTGTCCGTCTTTACCATTAATTGTCCTAGAAGAATGTGGTCATTGAAGGCTGTCCGAGCATTCTGGACAGCTAACATTTCTTTTCTATTGATATGCAGGTGCATTTGACTTGGGTTCCATTTGCCCTGAATGCACTTCCCTGCCAGGTGAGTCCCCCATGCATAGCTTGATGCGTCTTTTAGGGTTTGGTCGGCAGGGGGTAGAGTGAATGGCAGTCCCTTGTTTAGGTGGCAAGCCTTTGCCCACCAAAGAAATTCCAGGTGTAGGCAAGGTATGATAGGAATCATTGCTTCTAGATCCTGAGAATGTTGACACCATAGGCTTTTTAGATATCATTGTAGTTTCCTTGTATGCAGTCTTGCATATGGAATTAGAAGAATGCAGGAGGCCATGAATCCCAAGGCTTGCAATATTTGCCTTGCAGATAACAGGGTTTTCTTGGCCACTAGTTTGAAGTGGTTGTCAGATAAATTAGTTTCTCTGGCATGAGGAAAGCCATCTGGGAAGTTGTATTCAAGCTTGCTCCCAGGAACATAATTTGCTGACAGGGTACCAGGTGCGATTTCTTTTCATTTATAGTGTACCCCAGACAAGTTATCACTCTTTGTACAAAAGCCAGATGATTCAAAAGTACGTCCTGGCTTTCTGCCTGAATTAGACAATCGTCCAGGTATGGGTATATTTGAATATTTCTTTGCTTGCAAAATGCAATGACTGGAGCTAAGCACTTTGTGAATACCCTGGGCACAATAGATATGCCAAAGGGTAGTGCAGAGAACTGTTAGTGATTGTAGCCTGCTTTGAAGTGTAGGTATCTTCTGCAAGATTCCCCGATTGGGATGTGCAGGTATGCTTCTTTAAATCAAATTTTGCCATCCAAGCATCTTTTCCTAGCATAGGAAACAACTGAAGAGTCAGCATCTTGAATTTTGGAATCACCAAAAAGGTATTTAGACAGGTCCAGAATAGGACGCCATGAATTGTCTTTTCTGGGTACCAGGAAAAGTCTTGAGTAGAAACTTGTCCTTTTTCTTCTTCTGGTACAGTATGAATAGCCCTCATGTTTAAAAGAGGGAGTATTTGCTTTTGAGCCTCTGCCCACTAATTTGGGGGTAGATCTGGCCAACTGCTTGGCGTTGGTAATGTGTGGAAGTGAAAGCTGTATCCTTGGGACACTATTTAAAACCCATTTGTCCTGGGTAATGAGTTCCCAGTTTTTGGCCTGCAGACCAATCTTTCCCCCTAAAGGAGCAGTCAGTTGAGAAGTGCTTGGAAGTTTTAAAGTCAAGTCATTGAGACAGTTTTCCATAGGGGGAGTCTTACTACTCCTAGATTTGGAAGCAGATGCCCCCCACTGCTTAGTCTTGTGCATACCCTGGGACTGAAAAACCTGGGGTTTCTGCTGGTTCTGGGTTTGGATTGAGAAGGCCTGGAAGGGGTAAGAAAGGACCAATTCTTAGAGGGCCAATGCCTACTAAATCTTGGAGGCTGAACTTGTAAGAAATCTTTAACAGTTTGCATAGATTTAGCTTTATCTTCCATCTTTTTATGAACTTCCTCAACTTTGTTGCCAAACAGGTGATCCTGATTTAAGGGAGCATCCAACAGTTTAGCTTTAACATTATCAGGCAAAGACTGATTCTTAAGCCAAGCTGCCTTCTGAGTACAGACCCAGTGACAGTAGCCCTGCAAGAGGCCTCTAATGAAATCAAAACCACATTGCAAAGTAGGATTTCCAACCTGCTCAGCAGAATGCATTAAATCCTGTAAATCCTTATTTTCAGCACACTCGGGAATCAACATTTTCCATTTAAGCAATCCAATATGTTATTGATACTTTAACATATGAAACTGACAGTTAAGGCCCCAATGGCCAAGGTTGCAGAAGTGTAAACTTTCTTACTCCATCTATCCACCCTGGAGTCTCTATCAGATGTGGTAGGATTTTTGGTAGTAGCCTTTGGGTCCCTGTAAAATAGTCCCTGGATCCGCAATAGGATTTTTAAAGAGGAACTTGTGAGAATCAGAAATGCTGTAATATCTGACATTTTCTGGGAGCAGGAGGCAAAGCATCAGGGGCCAAACTAGATTCTGAAAAGGCATCATCAACAATGTCTAGTACAGGAGGTATAGCTAAAGGCCTATGTTGAGGCAGGAGTAAGAAGTCCCTAAGCCTCTTTTTCGAATCAGAGAAATCCTGGCTTTCCCCAGTGAAAATGCTCCCTTAGAGTGTGCAAGGTTTCACCAAAAGAAAAAACCTCTGGAGGGAAATTAGCGGGAATAGAGTCCTCTGCAACAGAATCCTCATAAGTAGATAAGGGTAAATCCAGATCACTAGAAGAATCAGAAAAATCAGAATCCTGGTCAGAAGATTCATAAACAAATTCAGTCCTAGGTCTCTTAGAAGAGGATGGTTGGCTTCCCCTGATTAAAGTTATAAGGTCTTCAGCCATTCATTTGTTTTTTAGGCACAGAGGCCTGAACATGCGGCCTGGGCTTCGGTTTTCTAGGCATGGTTTGAGGTTTAGGCCTTAAAGGAGGAGGCATTGGTTTAATATGCAAGTCCGTAGGCCTGAATACACCCTCAGAAGCCGGTGCCTGCACAGCGGCTCCAGACCCATCCAAGGTAGAGACATCTGCAGGTTCCACAGTTGAAGCATCTCGTGGTATACCAGACTCCGAATGGGTCACAGTAGAGGCCTGCGAATCAGAAACAGCAGGTATCAGGGGCTGTGAAAGTGCCTCACTGAGTACCGGTGAGCTGGCGACTGGCTTAGAAGCATCAGCAGCAACTTTGGACCTAGGCGGCTTGTCTCAGTCTTTATCTTTGCGTTTTTTCGGAATGCCGTCAATTTTTGGATAATTGAACAGAGAACCGAAATATTTAGAGGTGAAAATATACAGACGACGGATAGTGCGTTGGTTAAATAAGGAACAAAACAGACAGGAAGGTACGTCGTGGTCAGGGCCTTGGCAAGGAATACAGTACGAATTAAAATCTTTGTGAGGCATTTGCTTTCCACAAGAAATGCAATTAACTTTTACCGACATCGGTAAGAAGCAAGAAAAAGTTTCCCCAACAGGGTACTTAGCTTTAGTTGAAGACTTTGTTTCTGAAACTCGAAAATGAAAATTTCAGGAGTCGGCCGACCGGCACCTGCAAACTGCTTTGGGCACCGCACGGCAAGAAAGACTGATGTAATGGCGTCAGCTGCATGTTTTATACCCCTGACGACCTGACGTCACAGAAGGAGACAGCAACCGACGCAGGACCCAATACTTAATCAGGTTGACTGAGGGCTACTGTAAGCAGATAACCCAAATGTGAAGACTGCAACAGTGAAACACAAAGAAAGCCCACAAATTTGTCCCAGGGGTTCCACCTATGTCCTTCACTGACAGGGGTAACAGGTGCTGACTGATTTGGGAATAAACTCTTGGCTAGATTTGTAAGGGTCCCAGGGCCATTAGCCTAGCAACTTCCTATGATCCTACTACACTAACAATGGAGACAAAAACACCAACAATGGTAAAAACAGCAGTACTTATAAATGCATGGAAAATACCAGCAATGGTATTTAAGGAATACACGAAAGACGAATATGCACGGGTTTTCTGAAAAGGAAATAAGGTAGAAACATAAAGGTAATAAGAGAAAGGAAATGCAAGAATGATTATAATATATAATAATTTTAACTCACAGAAAAAAAATATGCTCACTCAAAAGTAAGGTGGCAAATGAGACCTGAGGTATGTTAGCTGACTAGGGCAATATGGGTAACTGGAGGAGCTCGAGAGTTTGTGTTCTATGAGCTGGAAGAACCGAACTGAACCCCAAAAACTGAAGGATGAATGAATGAAAATGACAACATCATATCAATTATTTGAACTAAGGAAGAATACAGTGCAGTACTGCAAATAATGAAGGGAGAATGAAAACATTTGAATAGTGCTACATGGAAGTAAAGTTTTGAACACTGTTGTAAGGAGGGAAAAAACAGTCTAACACATATGTTTGGGATATCAGAGAAAACCATTTTAGGCTGCTTGGCTAAAATGTTTAGAAAGGTGCCCTCTGGCAATTATAAAGCATGCACTACCCCCTCTGTTGCACAGCTTGCAGCTCAATTCAAACAAGAGCAAAGCTGCACAAGGTAGAAAAATTATAGCAAGCCAAAAGCAACCATGAGCCAACAAACTCAACAGTTGGAAATTACCAGCAAATACATGTTCGGAGCACTACACATTCCCCTCTTCTTACAAATGAAAACTTAAAACAGTTTTACACTTGAACTTCCAAAAGGCAGCACGCACAGTCTTAATATTAACTAAAAAATATGCTTCCTTGGTGTTAGAAGAATCAGATCAGCAACCACTTCCAGTGAATCAGTTTCTTGGGCAAGCAATGTTATGCAGCTCAGCACAAGTAAGGGCACAGACGCATGACGCAGCAAAAATTATAGCAAGCCAAAAACAACCAAAAGAAAACAAACTCACAATGGTAGCCAACAGCAAACAAATACACAGAAAAATGTAAATCCCACTTCTCCCACAAAAGAAAACCAGCTAAACAGTTCTACAATTAAAGTATTGGCAAGTGAAGCAAGTCTAAATGTTTCATAAAAAGACTTTCATGTTGCATGGAACAGATGAGTAGGCATTTCAGTGAATCAGTCTCCCTGGTGACCAACATCACACCACTACTCCAACAATGTCAAAGCTGTGCAATTCTGCAGAAATCATAGAAAGCAAAAAGCAACTGAAGAGATCACAATGCCAGTTAACTATAAGCAAACAAACTAATAGTACTGCAAACTTCTACAGCAAGAAAAAAAATTGATACAACAGTTCTAAACTCTGGCAGATAACAGGCTCAATATTAGCGAAGGACAATTACCTGATGTTCAAATCACTACTCACTTCCAGCCGGGTGAGCCATGTTATATAACTCAAGACTAAACAAAGGCAATGCAGCAGAAATTGTAGCAAGCCAAAAGCAACTTAAAGAAACTCACAATGCTAGTTAACTACCAGCAAACAAATCCTAACAGCACTGCAAACCTATCTGAAAATAAAAGTTGCTAAAACAGTTCTAAACCTAAAATACTATGAGAGAACACAACTCGCAAAATTAGCTTAAAAAATGCACTTCCATAGCATTGGAGGGGATCACATCAGTAGTCATTTCCAGTGAGTCACTGAGGCAAATAATATCATGCAGCTCAGCTCAAACAAGGGCAAAGCCACATACGACATTAGAAATTACGCCAAATCAAAAGCAATCAAAATATTACAAAATTCGCAAGGCTAAATCACTACCTACAAAACAATCTGCAAATTTCCCTCATCTCAAGAGAGAAAACTTGCTGGAACAAGTCTAACTTAATAAACCAGCAGGCAAATCACCTAAAAGGCACACTTTCCTGATGTTAGGATCTAACCAAAAGTCATGTGTCACTTGGATGAGTAACACTGTATGTACAGATCAGCTAAAGAAACAAAAAAAGGATTACTTTTAGTCCCTTACCTTTGGACAGTTTGGCAAGTTACAGTCCAGTACACAACCACAGACCTGGCAGTTAATTTTGTTTAAATCTGGCATGTTATGATAAATTGTTAAAGGAAATGCTGCTTCTTGCTCTAAAGCACACTACGCAGTTTTACTGCATGCCTGTTTTTATACAGCAGCACAAGAGAGTTATTTTAAGTTGCTTTTGCAACACACTAAGCTTTTTTTTATGGGAAGTAACAGAAGTTTACTGCCATATTTACTTTATTACACATGACAGCAAGTTTAACTACAGTCTTTTAGAATGGCCTGAAATGCTCAGGATGCTAAATGATTTGCACATTTGACAATGTTGTAATTTTTACTTGTTATGGACACAAATTTAAACAAAATGCACCTTACTCTTTTCTGTAAAACACATTTAAATTTACTAAATTTTATTCTTCAGTGACTACTAAATGACAGGATGTGGCGCTTTGGGGCATACCCAAGAACACCACAGTAGGGACAAGACATCAGGTAATGATTTAAAAGTGTGAGCTATAATTGAATGGATAGCTCCTACCAAATCTTAAATAGCTGCCTGAAAGCAAAGTTCTGAATCACAAGTCATGGCACTGCAAAACCTAATGGGCTCTAATCCAGGGAAGGGAAGACTTGGGGAGAAGCATGTCCCCCTGCAGGAAAACTTAAGGGACTGCTTCCTGTTATTAGGCTAATTACAAATTTGCACCAGCTGATCAAAAAGGGGAAAGAACATGTAGTGTCTACAGAAAGTGACCTACTCTTATGGTGGAAGCCAAGACTGAACACAGCTCAAAGATAAGCTTGCAACTTTACAGGAACAGGGCAATTTCTGTAACATACTTAATTCTAAGACAGTTGACAGAAATCTACCAAAAATGCTCTGATAGAACTTTATGCAAAGAAGCTACAGTTATATCCCACTCACCATAACTGATGTTTGAATAGATCAATTATGGCAAGTGGGACAAAAGTGTACTATGTTCTTCATAGTCAATGTTGCAGTACCGATTCTTGGGAGGACTCGCAAACCTAGCAGGCAGGTGAAAGGTCAGCTGTATGACCCTAAGAAATAAGATTTTGCAGGATGGCAGTAGTGAAACCTGCTCTAGCCCTAGAGACACCACCTAGGTTACAATGTTTTGTAAAAGTGTGGCTATGACAGTCCAAGAGATAGCAACCAGATCAATCACATAGAAAAGGAAACTCCTAAGAGCTCATTGGAGCTCTCTTTTAAGCGATTGTTCTGGCTGCCATCTCTGGTTTGGGGGGGGGGGGTGCCAAGGTTTTGAAGGGTAATTCCTACCGTTCCTGGGTGCTGGAGACAGATAAAATTCCTTTAAAGTTTTTGCCTTCCTTTCTTTATCCCACTTCTCAAAACTTCATCAGCTGGAGGTCCAAAATGTAACTCATCCAGTAGATCAGCCTTAACCTGATCTGATAGGGGCAGAGTCCAGAGCCATGCATGTCTGCGGATAACAGATCCTGTGGAAATTGCTCTGCATGATGCATTTTAAGGTGTCACAGTCACACTTTAGGGAGTGTCTAATAGCCTACGTTGCCTATCCTAGTTGGTCCCTTAGGTACACCCTTTGTGGATTCCAGTGGAGACTACAGAAGGGTCAGCCTTTAGATTTTTGTAAAAGTGCTAGTGAGATTCAAGTGCTCTTTCCTAAGAGCAGGAGGTAATGAATCAGGATGCAAAGCAATGTCTTCAAAGACATCATCCAATACTATGTGTACAGGAGGAATAGCCACTGGCATGGGAGAAGGCAAACTTAGCATTTCCCAGTAATGAGCCTGAGCTTTTGAGAACAGTTTGATCCCTGGTTGAAAGCCTCCTTCATTCTATGAAGGGTATCCCCAAAGGAAAGGTCCTGGGGAAGGGGAGGGAGAAAGAGAGGGTGTCATCAGTCTGAATCTGGGTAAATTTGTGGGGGCAAGTGCCGAGAGTAGGGCAACTCCTCATCTGAGCTAGATGAATTTGGATCTCCCTGAAAGGCCACCTTCCAGCTTCTTTTGGATGGGGAGGCTTCAGTAGTACAATATGGGAGGGCTCTCTGGACTTCTGAGTAGTTGAAGCAGGCAGGATTTCTTCTTTAAAACAAATGATGCTGACATCATAAGCTGAGGCCTGCTGAGCGACCTCAGACCCAACTGACATGTGTTAACACTTGTAGGTAGGCTGGAGACCATGGCAGCCTTGCAAAGGCTCATGCCAGACTGTTGGGGAATAGGAGTTGCCAGACCAGGGGGCTGCAGAGTTGCCTCACCAGAGTTGTCGGTTGACAAACTCGAGCCAGAGGTTTCTCGGAAGCATCACGGTCCTTGGTCTTTGTCTTTCCATTTCTTTGTAATGACGGTAGGCAACTTTGGAATTTGCAAAGTTCCTGTGGTAGCAGTGGATTGTGAAGCCACCACGAAACCAAAGAGGAAGACTCTATATGGGTGGATAATACCTCATGATGTTTTAAGGGTTTTGCAGGGAATTTTCCAGAGTCAGGACAACTAGAGACATTGTGGTGATACCCCAAGCAGAACACACAAAACAAGTAAAAATATTTATATGGGATTTGCTTCCCACACTAAGGAATAGATGATTTTTTTGAATCATTAAATTAACAGAAGAATTTCTCCAGTGGAGTACTTATCTTAATGGAAGAGGAGGTTCTCTATATATATAAAAAAAAAAAAGCCAATTGTCAGAGTGTTTTGAACACACATCACATCGGACTGCATGGCTAGAAAGAACTGAAGATTGTGCTGACTGGCTCCCCTTCTTATACTCCATTGTCCAGACAGTGGACATCTGCCGGCTAGGGATGATGCAAATAGTATGGAAATCAGGTCAGCCGTGGGCTTATGCATGGCAGGAAGACCCCAAGAATCAGTACTGCAACACTGATTAAGAAGAAAATCTTACAAACCTATCCATCCACCATGCACAGGGGCAAAGCAAGAGTTTATCCATCTGATTCTGTGACTAGCTTGGTTTTATCACTGCTGTGTTCCTCTCTCACACAGAGACAATGCTGATACAGGTCTTGGCTTATCTGTCAGCCAAATAGATACTCAGTTTTGCTGCCATAGCCAACCAAAAGAGAAACTTTTCACCAATAAGTCAGTAGTGAGATTCAAACTATGCAAGTGACAGAAAAGAAATTCCATACACAAATACTGTGCATGTTCTCCTAGTGGAATGTGTGATATTTTGGCCTTTCTCCTCAAAACTCAGATAGCAGAGAGGTTTAATCAAATTACAGACCTCTGAAGAAAATACAGTTATTCGGTATATAAAGTTATGATTTCAGATGCAGATTTAACACTGCAGTTGTGGCTATATTTAATTCTGTAACTGTAAGATACTTGTGTACAAATGCAGTACACAACTTGCAAAATGTTTGCACTGTACTCTAATACACTTAGCAAAAAATGCCTAAAAAAAGCAACCATAATATCTGGTGACAGTCTCTTCCACAAACTAATGCAAATGTCACTTCACGTACAAAGACTCATGCTGATGATGACATATATACATTTTTTATTACTGTTAAATGTACAGCGCTGGATGAAATCTAGCCACACATACAATGCCCCGTCAAAGGCATTTTAGTTCTTTTCAACTTTTATCTGAAATGCTTAAAGAATAAACAAAAGATCATGAAAATATTACCTGTGGCAGTGCCTTTATGGCAGATTCATCTCTATCATCACCACTTCTGTTATTTTACATTACAAAATATATACATCTATGTAAATGTTTTTTGTGCTTAAATATTAACTTATAGACATCAATCCACAGAAGAACCATATCCTACCTCTGGTGAATGAAAAGAGCAGCAGCTTCAGAATTCACTGAAAGTTAGCCCAATCAAAAAAGGAAGCATTACCTTCAGCTGGACAGAGTCCTACCTACTGCTACAACTTTTTGCAGTCAGGAGGCACTAGAGAAAAAAATTCCAATCTGCTCCACGACACACAGGACATCAAAAGATGAGAAGGACATCAATATGACCTAGGATTGAGATGCACTGACTTTTCTGCGGTCAACCTTTTACTATCAGCTTCTCTGAATCCATTAACAAGTGGTTTAACAAATAGTCTTTAATACATACATCTATATTTGTGTGTGTGTGTGTGTGTGTGTGTGTATATAAAAACATACTTCAACAGTGATACTGAGATCTGACTGATTTTTTTCTTGTACTCTACCCTTCCTTCTTGAGTTGATGTAACAAAAGAAGCTTTTGTCTTGCATGTCAATGCACATTATCAGAAAAGTATGCATACCATCTTCATCCTGCTTCTCTACCCAAAGAAAGCAGAACACTCCATAGCTAAAGGCAGAATAAAGAAAAGTCTATCCCTTGCCCAGACTACCCTGACCTGAGCTTGCTTCTCTTTTTCCACTTGATTAACTCATTCACACCTGTCCATACAAACTAATGAAGTGTGAAATTTCTTGGCACTGGCAGCCTGAAGAGGAACTGCCTGGAAGTGCTTCATAAAAAACTCCATTAACTAGACTATCATTTAATTGGTCAAGTAAAACAGTTTAATTTTACCTGTTCAATTAAATGCTTTTATTGCACATTTAGGCTGCTTAATCAACGTACAGAATGCCATGACTCCAGAAGCAAAATTAAAAATACATCAATTTTTGTCTCATTTAAGTACACCCCACCACTGGGGGCACTGTACAAATTAGCTGCCTGCATAAACTATGTTGTAGATGCAGTGCAATGCAATCAGTGTTCTTCCTTGCAGTGTGACTATGGAAGAGTTAAATGTAGGCTAGCAAATCTCTGAATGACTGTTTAATGACAGTGAAAAAATGTTAATAAGCTCAGTGACTGGATGCTATGAATTGCAAAATTCTGCTTACTGACAATAGGGTCACAGGTGGCATTCTTTCCAGCCATGTAAAGCAGGAGGAGTTCACTACAGTCAGTTCTTAATGTCCACAAAAGCTGATAAGCTATAAGGTATACAAATGTGAAATGGTTAAATTTCTCCTCTGTGTGCAGAAAAGTAAAAGATGATCCCATCTAGCAAAATAACAAAATGATGCACTGCAAGAACAGCACACCAACAAGCTTGTCTAAAACATGCTTCAAAAGCACTGCTGCTATGTATGTATTTGTCAGTTTTGGGCAGTTCCACTAATATGGCTGTGCTGCTCTGAAAGTAGGATTATTACTTAAGATAAACCTAGCATCATAAAAATGAACCATGCACCAACAACCAGATGTGGTATCATAAGAGTCATGCACCAACAGATGTGGCAATGTACCACAGTCTTGCTACCTGATTAAATATGACATTTTAGTAAATCCCATCAATTTCCGAGATGAGGCAGTCATTAGTACAAACAGTTCCAAATAGTTTCAGCTCATGCACTCAAGTATTTCATGGATGAGGAGAGATAATTTTATAATCCTTCAAGGCTTGTAAAAGAATAATCATGAATATGGTATCCAAGCATTCAGGCCATTGTGCAAACTGGTTCCAAGTCCAATGGCACATGTGCAACATTTACTACTAATACTGAAAGAGAAAGAAAGACTTTGACCTCAAATAATTATACCACGTAGAAAATAAACATGCAATGACTCCTACAGTAGAGTTAGGAAGCCATTGTCAATCGAATCACTCCCACCCCGGCTGCTTCTTGATCCCCTGCTGGTGTTTGATGCAGTGGTATATTTGGGTGGGTTGCGGATAAACAGACGATCTTCCTCTTTCTTAATCCAGCGAAGCAACTTGGTGATGGCATTGATGGCAGATGCCTTTGTTACCAAGGGACTGAAACATGTGTATAGCTCAAACTTTCTGGTCACCTATGATGGTGAAAAAGGAAAGGAAAAAAAAAGATGAGTTGGCAAACAAATGTACATACATAAACAATTTCTGACAATGAAACAAAATTTTGCTTCATAACTTTTTGTTAAAAAAATAATACATCTTTATTTGCAGTCAAATTTATTACATTTTAAAAATAGCCAGCTTAAACTCTCAAATATTAAATCAGTTTTCTCAGGATCTTCTGTGAGTTTTAATTTTTCTCAACAATTTAAAACTTTTTCACTTTAGTCCCTCCTTACAATTTTTTTTATTCCTGCCCAATGTTTTTCTTGACTACCTCTAGTAATTCTCACCTCATGGGTAAGTGCTGCAACTTGCCTGGAAGCAGCAAGCCACAATGACCACGGGGCTAGGTTAAGGAACTGGAAATCAGAGTTTGAAACCCATCAGCTGTTGCCAGCACAGGGTAAACATACTACTCAACTCTACTATCCCCACTGAGACATCCATTTAAAACTGACTTTTGTTCCACTGAGATTACTAGTGTGCGCAAAGAAGCGTCCACACTAGCAATTCATATTTTTCCTTCTTCCCTGGAAAGGATATGTCTATTCACTGTGGTCAGCATACTTCTGTACTTTTATGTAAATGTCTGTTCTCCTGCTGACTTGTCATTATGGCCTGCTTCTCATTTCTTAAAGGAAACAGTTGGAAACTAATATCGGACTTAAACCATCAACCAAAATAAGGGGGAGCTGTTCTTAGAAAACAAGACAATACAAGATATGTTAGCGTTCAATGCGACTCTATTAAAAGGCTTGTGTACAATTAGCTCACAACACACTTCCCTGTTGCTACTTGCTCATGTTGGCAAGTGGCCTAACTTCCGCCACTCCAATTCCAGTGCACTACTACTGAGCTATCCCTCCCAGAACCCTGACACTAAGCATACAAATAACTGCTGTATCACTATCACCTAAACCTAAAACCCCTTCCCATCTCTAACGCTGATTTCCTCCCTATACCTTATTTCCTGACTGGTTCCTAAACTAAAATCTCCCTCATTAACCCTAAAGCCCTCCCCACAAAGTTTCCCTTTCCCACTTACCAGTCCCACAATGAGACCTTCATAGGTTGCAACCTCCGTGGCAGCTACATTCCTAAAACTCACTCTCAAATTCGAGCTGCTGACTGGCTAGGTGGGCCTAGCTGTGACTTCCTGGATTTCGAGCAACTGGGTCACGAACAGCTAAAGTAGATTCATTCATAGCACTTAGAAGACATTTGGAATGTTCCTCCAGCAGTAACTACCCAGTAGTCACTTGTCCAAGTGAAATAACATTTCTCGACATTCGCAGGTGATGCTACTTCTTCAGCGCTGATTCAAGATCCTTACTCTGTAAGGCACTACTTTTCTCATCCCCACACCATTTCATTTCAGGAGTTGATAGACGTGACAAGACGTATGAACTCTTCCACTCATCCAGCTGTGCTAAATTAAGGCTTGATGACTACTCTACTCCTTGGTGGAAGATGTGTGGGAAGCAGTCATAAAACAGTAGGTTCTTCTGAAGGTCTACTAATATGCAATTATTCGCAAATCTACAGAATGTTAAGTGGAACCTGCAGCAGTTACTTTATAAGAAAGTAAAGTACCACAGCCACCTCAGCATTAAATTCGCTAACAATTGTATGTAACTTGTATGCAACCAATACTGTCCCCTGCTCATTATAGAGTGGGTTAATATTCAAGACAATTACTCAGCAAGAGATAGCACTGCATGTTAAGTCTCCCCTTCTCCCTTTCTGCAACATAAAAAACATTTTCAAAAACTGTCACAGCATCTAAGAACACTATTCCACATCAGATTATCTCAGACAGCATTTAAGAAAAAAAAAAAATAAAACAACCCTTAGTAAAACACAATCTTCCTACTTTAAGGAAACTAGATAATTCACGTACTTCCACCAACTGTACTACCTACTACTTATTTCCTCCAATATACCTCAATTTTAAATACCTCTTCAGCATGCTTCATACTTACTGTCAATATTGTAAATATTTAAATTTTACTTTATCCTGTTTCTGCTTTACATTTCCAGAAACTTTTCTTTTTCTCACTCCCACCCCAACCCCCATTACATTTTTAGCATCATTCTTTTTGTTGTACATGATCATCTTTTGCCTCTTTAAATGTAAGTGTATATTAATCTACACAGACATCAGAATGGAAACATCACATACCAAGCAATTTCTGTATATTTTTGGTACTATGATCACTGTTACACCTCTGTTTAATATTTCATTGTTACATCAAGGCTTTACAATTTGTTTAATGTCAAAACATTTCACTGTCAACTGCATTGGATTTGCTCTAACTGATGTTATACTGCTGAACATGCACAGGTTCATAGGTGTTTACTAGGCTAACTACCACAAGGGCCTTTAAAGCTTAGCCATGCATCCCAAATCTCTGACACGTTCTGCAACCCTTTATATGTGTAAGCAGGGGTTTGGGAGACTAACCATTTATAGGCCACCTATACCCATTAGAGTCATAGGTGCCAAACCAGGGATGAATCTCCTGTTTCCCAACCAAATGTCTAAGTTATACTTCAATTTGGTTAGGGAGGAACACTGCTTCACATGGATGGAAAGCCTGTTCCAGAGAAGGGGTAGTCTCTGAGTTACATACCTGTCACTACAGCAGGTCCGAATTATATCACAGGCAAGGTTTAAGTCATTAGAATAGGTAATTCTGGTGCTGTTTATTTTGCGGATATGCAAGAGAGCCAACTGAGTGGGGTCTGACAATGCCTTGAATGAAGGCACAGATCACCCCTCAACATCCTGTAGAAGATAAAATACAGGGATAGGGCTTTGAGGCAGTCTGCATAAGACATGTTACTTATGCCCTGTATTCTTTTTACTGAGGAGCCACTGTGGACATTCCAATTGTTGGATATACCAGGTTAGGTACATACCAAAGGGACCACTGTACTCAATGATAGGTCTGGTGAATGCCGAATACAGCAGAACAATGACTTCTTCGGATCTAGATGCCATACTCTCTATCACAAGTTGCACAACACAGAATGACATCCTCACTACTGTAGACATGTGACTGTCAAAGGCTAGATTACAGTCTGTGTACGTCTCCCAAGTCCCTGACTACTGGGTAAACTCTTAGGGATGTGTTGTCAACACGGTAATTACCAGTAGTGGAGGACTTCCCAAATGATGCTATTATGCATTTTTTGGCATTTAGTTTTATTCCATGGCTCTGGCACCACTTGTTTGGGTCAGCCCTTCCTGGAGAACATTTGTGTTGGTCAGCAATTCAATGACCGCTCCTAATTTGCATTTATCTGCAAATTTAGTCAGCCAGAAGCCACTACCATTGGCCTTGACTTCAGAGAAGTAAATGCCAAAAAAGAGCAGTCCCAGAACAGATCCGAGGGACTCCGCTAGTGACTGGCCTATTTGTCGAGGTAGATTCCCCAATTTTAACTTCCTGGGTCCTGCCTGTAAGCCAGCTGGCTATCCACACCTAGTGACAAAGGTTTGTACCCAACTTCTTAAGTTTGTCAGCAATGCCAGAGTGGGAGATTGTGTCAAATGACTTGGCCAGGTCAAGGTAGGCAGTGTGAATCATTCTTCCCTCATCTATTGCCTTGGAGACATTCTCAAAGAAGTCCACCAGGCTGAGTAGGCATGACCTGCCCATGGTGAAACCAAATTGGGTCTGATCTAATGTCTGGAGGTGTCCTATGCCATTTTTGATTACTTCCATGATAATTATTTCCATAACTTTGCAGTGAGACCTATGTGCCTGTAGTTTCCAGGGTATGTAGATGGCCCACTTTTGTGCAGAGGGATGACTGTTGCTGTTCCCCATTCACAAAGCACAAAGCTTATTTGGAGGCTACAATTCCAGAGAGCCTGACAGGTCATGTTTCATGCTATTTAGAAGGCTTCCTGGGAACAGTGTCTGGGCCCATTGATGCAGTGCTCTTGGCCTTACAGACAGCATTAAGGACTTGTTCCCTACTAAAAGCAGGGGGAGTTGTATTTGATGGCATTCCCTGAGGGAAGGTTGAGGGGCAGAGAGGGATAAAGTTGGAGCTGAATTTGTCAGCCAACAGGTTTGCTATACTTTTGTTTTTTTCTATTTTTTTTTTCATTTCTCCAGGTTTTTTAGGTTTCTAATACCATGATGGGAATGGACCATATTCCCAAGTCAAAGTATGATTAAAGTTCATAAAATTAGTATTGTTTCAATCATTGATGTTAACTAGAAGTGCTCTTCGCAGCACCTACAAATGTGCCCAGTAATGGCTCCTGCAATTTGTACCTAGTTGCATGTATCGGTAACATATCTAAGTAGGACTGTAAATTCTTTTTTTTACAAGACCCGTTGCTCCTACTACTATTGGAACTGTCTGGGTATCCTTCTTCCATGTTGCCCTTGCTTTTGCCAGTAAATCCTGGTATTTTATGACCGTCTTTCTGTATGTAAGACACTGTAGTTGCTGGGTGTAGAAATTTCAATGACCAATGCAACTTTTGTCTTCTTTTCATGGATTACTATATCTAGCTTTCTCGCATCTGTTTTTTGAACTGTCCGTAATGGGTGATTTCATGTGATATAAACTTCATCATCTTCTAGAATGCTTTGTGGTTCAGGTTTCCAGTGCTTTCAAAATAATGCTTGCACATTCCCCAATGTAACAGTCTTGCCACATTATTATGCCTTTCAGTACACAGTCCTTCTGCTATTAGTATGTCACAGCCAATTCTGTTTTACAAAACCTATATTCGTCTCTTTCCCACATGTTCAATGGAATTTGTAAACCAAAGTGCACATATTCCACTATCTTGGGTCAATATTAACCTTTCATCTTTTCGGTTTAAATTCACCTCTCCTTAACCACCCCTGCATTCGATCCTGATCAACATGAGGTTGGCCCAAGAGTTTTCTATACTTGCAACTATATTTATGCATTTCCCACATTTCTTGCCTTCTCATCTTATCCTTAACCTTATATTCTTTCTTTTGTTTTGTTTTTTTGGTTTGATTTCCATTCCTATTTGATGCCGATATGCTTCTGTTAAAATAAGCATGGAAAATCATCTCAGACTTATTCTCCTCATGTTTCAACACTTTCACTAAGTTTGGGTCTTGAGAGGTCAGCAGATATGTATGCAGTTCCATGATTGCTGATCTATACATGCAATCAATTTCGAGGAGGCCCATACCTCCTTCAGAACAGGGAATATATAGTCTTGGTATGCACAGATTTTTATAAATAATTTGATGAGCATGAATCATCCCTTCTTATTTTCCTGTTCAACATATCCAACATCTTTTGAGGCCAGTAAATCCAGAGTACCTTCTCATGGCGCCTCTATGCTTAACACCAAGCGTGTCATGAGAAGATACTAATTTGAAGCAGTTACCCCCGAGTACCTTCCACAAGCGTGGGGAACTGAACTGCAGATTTGTAGGTGACCTTAATGTAAAACATGCTGAAATCATTACTAAATGTGTAAATTACTTTATATAGTTCCAATTCAGCATGTTTTAACATTAAGTTCACATTAAACTTCTTTTAGAAAATCCGGTTTAAAAGTTCTGTAACGGCAAGTGGTGGCATCCAGTCGGATTCTTTCAATCCAAGCCACCACTTGTGTCATACATCCACCCCCAACATTATCTTCTTTTGTTTTCCCCAAATAAATAGAGGGACCAGCAGCAGGTATTTCCTTTCTTTCTGCAAATACTTGGAGATTTGACCTGCTACTGGATCCCTCTATTTTTTGGGGAATGGTTTGCACGGATTGCAAATGCTGCAAGGAGTATCCCACTGTGGCTTCACTCAAGGACTTCCCGGTTTAGCTTCCCCCGTGATAACCCAGGTAAAAATGTTGGATATGCAGAGGCTTTAGCATCAATAGTATTAAAATGTAGTTGTTGTGTCTTTCGGCTTTGTAGTGTAGCACAGAATTAATTTGTGTCTTCTATGTAGAAGTCAGTGCAGAATTCAATTCTGTGATAGAGGAGCTGATTACATGTTTAGTCTGGTGCCGTAGTGTATGCGTATTCCCTGTACATGTTTCTTAGAATTGTATACTTCTGCACTCAATGTTCCTGCTGCTGTTTTGTTTATAGACTAGGCAAAAGCTGGCTGAACAAACGGACCTAAAGTGTGCTTAACACACACCAGTTCGCCACTGACATCGTAAATATGCAGACAGCATATTTTGCTCCTACCTCAAACTTAGACTAACTTCAGTATAGCTTTATTCTATCTGAGCATTCATTGCACAGAGACTGTCAGCACTCCTCTGAACTGTTACTTTTTGCAGAACGTCATTGATTTATGTGCCATGTTTTCGCCATGCCTTGATTACTGAGGATTGCAACCAGTCGATAATATCAAACGTCATAGTTTCATACTACATTTTGTTAAAAATGTATTTTGATGCCAACTATGTTAGTTTTCTGTAATATTAAAATAGAACATGCAAATACTTGATTTCCCAGGGTGAATGCAAGGATATTGGGGTGGGCTGTTCATTGCTGCCCGAATGTAAGTTTTGGAACTGGGTGACCCCAAGTGCAAAAGATGCTGCAGAAAAGGCGAACTTTTTTCTGTCTGAGGGGGAGTAAGTGAGTGCCTTGTGTTTGGCTTGAGCTGATGAGCTGCAAAAGTAGTTGATGGTAAAAAGGGGAGGGAGGAAGAGGGATGTGTGCACTCCTTTGTACTAATAGATTAAAAGTCACTGAGCGCTGGGCTCTGCATGCAGAAACCTTGGGGAACATTTGCCATGATGCCTGCGTGCTCCGTCTCTCAGCTGTTATTAGCGAAGTGTAAATATATCTTTAGACTCCTTGTGAAGGAGCCCGTTAAGAGTTTATAGATGTTTATTTTTGATTGAAAGGACAACTTTTTTGATTGGCCGCATCTGTGTGTGTACGTGTGCTTTTTTTTCTTTTTTTTCGAGTGACACTGGATCTCATGATGGCATAGTCAGTCCTATCGCCTTTTGTTCTGACTAGATGGTAGCTGGGAGGTAATGGGCGCTTTCAGTAAAGTGAGCTAATGTGAAGTAGAAAAATCAGCTTTTGACTGTCTGTATAGTGTGGCACCTTTTTAGTACCATTTAATTGACTTTAGCTGATAAAGTGGCTTGTTCCTTAATTGTATTCCAGTGTTGCAATAACCTTTGCTCACTTGTAGAGTTACTGAAGGCAATCATTTCTCATATATTGTACTTGCCTCTCAGCTTAGTATGTTTCATACTAACAGAGATGTGTTTGCGTCATCAATAAGGTTACGTTATTGCAACATTGCTGCAGTAGTATTTCAGATGCAAGAGTTACAGATTGTGGATGAAAAATTTCATAAGTAATGTACTCAAGAAAGCTTATGTTCTATCTGTGGTTATGACTTCTGCCATACATGTTTGTACTAACAGTAATGTGTTTGTGAGTCCGTTCTGTCTGCCTGTCTGAATTTGTTAATGTTTAATGACCAGTCATACTAGTGGCATTTGCTTTTTGTTGGTGTTTTCTCCTTATTTGCCTATTAAAATTTGTTAACTGGGATATAACATTGATCCAAATGGATGCGTTTCATATTTCGATTGCATACATGGGCTGGATATGCTATGCCTATCTGCTGTGTACTTGTAGAGATTGGTTAATTTGTGTGCCAGGCATTTACTTTTGTTAGCTGTACACGTCTTATATTTAGTCTCTGTTTTATGCCAGTCTATCTGACCTGTACCTGCTTAAAGGCTACACTTTGGAGTCATATCTCAGATGTAGCAGCCATGCTGGTGTACCGGTGATTTCCAAATGTGTTCTCATTTTGTTTATTCCTCTGAATACTGGCTGAGTTGTACACATTTTCTTATGCTGCAAGTGCCAGCTGGCTGGCTGGACTTTCTGCTTCATTCCCACTGGATTGTTTTTGTTTGTTAACCTGATAGATGAGTCTATTCAAACCCAACCTGAGCAAGTGTAAATTGAAAAGAAGGTAATTGATAAAATACAGTGAGAAGAGATGAGAGGATATGTGCAACTATAAATAGAATATTAAAGTAGAAATTTAAATACATATTTTTAAGTAATAGTCATTTTATACTTTCCATAATGTCAAAAATAGTGTAAGAGGATGTTTTGAACCTAGAAGCTAGTTAAGGCCAAGCTGTAAAAGACTGCTAAATTTATCTGCTCATTCTCTGATTATTATGCAGAATAGCAAAAATAAAATATCTAAAAATAAAATACAGTAGGTTATGTTATGAGCAGCTAACTAGGGTTTGCATCTGCAGGCTGCAGTGGAGTTTTTAGTGTTCTTTTCTTTTGAAGTGCTAATTTCAAAAATATTTCTGAAATTATTAGGCACGTTGTCTTACAGCTTAGGGTAGTGTTAGAGAATTCTTCTTCACCTGTCAGAAGGTTGCTCTTAAGGGCTCTCAAAGGTGATGGCCTCATTGATTTGGGCTCTAAGGACAGTCCTTTTTGATCTGTTTGAAGGCACCATTTGGTCTGCCTTGTGTCACTATACCTACATGTCTGCCTTATTTTTATTTTATAAGTTACATTTATTTATCATATGCACATACCATTTTGGTGATCATAGTCTCTCGTGTAAGGCATGAACAGTAGAAAAAACTTATCTTGTTAGTTTGTAGGTACCAGATGTGGTGAGCTTACATGCGCTTGTGTGTACAGCTTAAGGGTTATCAGTCCGTTTAGCTTTTTGTGTGCAGCTTGTGCATGGTCTTCCTGTTCTGTGCTGACCAAGGTCTTTACTAAAGGTGTAGACTTGTATTGCATACTGCTGTGTTTTCAGTTAAGCTTGGAATGTAAGCCCCACAGAACAACTCTATCAGTATCATTTTTTTTTTTCTAGTGGGTAGCAGCAATGTTACCAAAACTGACAATAGTGCATGTCTTGGAGCTAATTTTAGCTTTTTTTTTTTTTTTTTTTTTTTAAGTTTTTCTTATCAAGTAGGCACTAACATGTTAGGAAATGTTAATCATTTTTAAGTGAATGCAAGTACTTGGTACATTTCACATTGACTGCTTTACCACTAAAAGAAAAGCTATAAGCTGGTTTATAACTGTATGAATGGAGAGAAAAAAGTTCTTTTAATGTGAAACACTTGACCTTAATTATCATTAAGATTACAAAACACTGAGACCACTTTGCAGATCTTTGAGAGATATCCTTTTTCTAAGAAGTCATTGACCTCTGTCTTGCATGTAGCTTTTCACTTTCTCCTTCATTGATTTGGCTGCTTCAGATCCACATTGAAGGGTTTCACAAGGTACCGCTGTGGTAGTTTGTAGGAAACTCGGCTTTATAGTCTGCTTGGGAACATCCTTGAGTATGCAGTGCTTTGGGTGACGGAAGGTGTACACAGGGAAGGTGACCTGGTTTTGACTTTTATATATCAGAGGGCCGCACAGACACTGGAGAAGGAATCTGTACATTCTGATTCCAGGTAAACAGCGCAATGACATGATGCAGTGATTTGCTAAAGCTGTTCAAAGAAATGAAACCAAAATAACTCAGCACTGTTTATGCAGGTCACTGAAAGGTGATGAGCCAGAGGTTGTTTCAGGAAAGAATTTCTGAAGTGAATGTCCTGCTTGGCCTTTGGAGGCTGAGTAGTGGGTGTAAACATCTTCTAAGTTGGGTAGTGAAATTGCCTGCTAGAACCCTTTAATCATTCCTTTGTGATCAGATGTTCAGCGAAGCAAAGCGCAATCTACAAAGGTGGAAATCTCATGGTAGAAGTGAGATCAGGGGTGGATTAGAACATTGTGTACTCATTGGAAGAAATTGCTTACATCTGGATATCTGAGTTCAGGACTATACTTGGTGGATTTCGGAAAAGGATAGACTTCTATGTTGGGGAAAAGATTGTTATTTCCTTTAGTGGTGTGGTTGGAATGAGTCTGTTTTTGCCAGAAGTGAGTTGCTTTATACTTGAGCCTTTAACTGTACTGTCACAGTATTGCAAATAAAGTTGGTTATATTAGTTAGGAAGATTGTATCTGGTAGGCGCGGAACTGGCTGAATGAAAAGGTACGGTAGTACTGAATAAACCCAGTGGGAATTGATTATAGAATATCTTCCTTTAGGGTGGGATCCTGGTTTGCTACAGAGTTACTTTCTCCTCAATAAGATCCAGGGAATTGTTAAGGCTAGGCTTGTATAGACCAGAGGGCCGACAGCCTAGTACCAACCTATGAACTGATTAACCTATTTGCTAATTGTGAAAATTCAACCTTTGTTCCACCAGATGTGCCCTAAGTAACTCACAGATTCACATGGAGCTTGTATCATGCTTCAGTTCTGCATGGCTTGCTTTCGATAAAAGTAAAACATTAGGTTGGATGAGGCTACAGTTTTGGAATTATTCCGCTAATGACATTTTATCTCTGTTTTACTGTTCAAGGGAGAACAGGCTTCTGCTTTTTCTCTGTCTTACTGGTATGAAGAGAAACACCTGTGAAAATACTAACAGTGAAGTTGTAAAAGCTTGCTTTTTGGTTATATATATTTCAAAATTGCTGTATTTAGGCTTACTCAGACATCACAGAAAATGGCCATCTTTCATCTTGTTTGAAAATGTGTACATTCATTTGCAGGTTGGAATAAATGGAATGAAAAAAAGGTGTGTTCCCCCAAGTCCCTGACTAGTGAGTCAATTCTTAGGGATGCGGTGAATATGACTGTTACAAGGGCTGGATGACTTCCTAGGAGGTACTGTTAGGTATTTGTCATTTACTTTTAGTCCATGGTTCAGATGCCAGTTATTGGTCTGTGATAGCCCTTTATGGAGAGCATTTCTGGCAGTGGTTCATTTCAGGTTGTGGATATATGCATCTCAGATTTGGTTTGGTAGACTTTAGTTGTCTTCAGATCTTTTTGTGCAGTTTGACACTCAGGTCTTCTCCGTACCAATGATAACGAGTCTGTATTGCATAACAGCTGCACAAGGTAATATAATTAATGCCTATTCAACAGGTTATGTGCAGCAATTATCACCTGTGTCTGAGCATGTCAGTAATGAAAGGCATGTCATTATCACATTAGCAATAAGTCAGTTACAATACAGCACTTTTCAGGTAAAACTCCCAGCAGCTGTCACTGTTACTTGGAGTCATTGCAAGCCACCCCCCCATTATATATATATATATATATATATATATATATATATATATATATATATATATATATATACATATACATATGAAGCTCCATGTGTGTGTATGTGTGTGATATATATGTATGTACATAATTTCTGTTATTTAAATTGTTTTATTTCACTGACACTTCTTGTTTGGTGCATGTACAAACATTAGCAATTGATGAAAGCACATTTTCGTTCCTTCCGCTTATGTGTATTTTCACGAGTAACATACCGATGCAAGTAACCATTTCTGTAATGTGGTTCATATCTTTGTGAGTTATTGTAACTGAACCGGTAAGGATGCTGAGAAAGAACTGAGTGCTACCACGTACAATCTAATATGTCAGTGAGCATTCTGCAATACTTTATCAGGCATGTGTAGTTTAGATGACAGGAAGGGATTACTAGTACAGAAACTGATCCCTTAAGTCCATTGCTGAATAGACACAGATAAAGAAAAAAGGCATAGGTAAGGCAGACTGCTGACACTGAAGGAGGTCTTGAGACTGCAGTGGTATCAGCTGTCTGAGTAGGTAGCCAGCACAGTTATCAGACAGATGAGATGGCCTTGCCTGCCACTGAAGTCCCATGCCTGTCCTGGGTTCATTACCTTGCTTTTTCTCTTTGCATGTACCCGTTCAGCAGTATGTTGGCTACACCAAGAATGTGTACATATGTGTACTGATAGTTCTAACATGGTAAAAGAATGGTGCCTGCATGTTGTACTCGTATGCAGATATCAAAGTTTGTTTAGCACTTAGGTTATAGAAATTATGATTTTAGGTTATGGAAATTATGATTTTTTTTCATATTTTGGTAAATAATTTTGCAAGGGAGCATCTGAATGTGCCAAGTAATACCTCCTTTTGAAGACAGTATTGCTGGTTCCAACATGGTAAAAGAATTGTGCCTGTATGTTGGACACGTGCAGATAACAAAGCTTGTTTCAGACTTAAGTTATGGAAATTATGATTTTTGTTTTCATAGTTTGGTAAATAACTTTGCAAGGGAGCATCTGAATGTGCTAAGTAATACCTCATTTTAAAAATGGTATTGATAGTTCTAACATGGTAAAAGAATGGTGCCTGTATGTTGTACTCATGCAGATAACGAAGTTTGTTTTGGACTTCGGTTATGGAAATTATGATTTTTCATATTTTGGTAAATAACTTTGCAAGGGAACATGTCAGTGTGCCAAGTAATACCTCATTTTGAAGACAGTGTTACTCCTTACAACATGGTAAAAGAACCGTGTCTGTGCACTGTACACATGTACAGATATCACGGTTTGTTTAGTCTTGTACGATTATGAAAATTATACATTTCCAATACTTCTCATTATTATACCCATATCTTTACAAGGGAGCATGGTGATCACACAAATGATGCATCATTTTTAAGCCGACATTCAGATGCACAACTTCTACACTGGTATGTAGGCTCTGTCCGTTATAGGTGATGAGGTTGTATTTCTCTCTGCTTGGAGTCACTGCAAGCAACCCTCCTCATTCTTCATCAACTGCCTACCCCTGCTTTTTTCCTTCCTGTATATACACACAGATACATACATATATAGATCTGTCTGTGTGAGTATCTTCTACAGACAGTTTCACCCCGAACCATGTAATAAGGCAAGATGGTGCCAGCTTTGCTTCTCTCATACAAATGCTGTACGATGTTGGACCTGTACCATAATTCCTTTTGTAATAACCACAATTTTTTCATGTACCTTAATTCTGCCATTGCTCCTATTTGCCATTGACTTTAGTGTCCAGGTAAGCCATAGCATAAAGTACAGTTGTGTACACTTACCATAAATGTAGATGTTCATGTTCAGTTGTATTTGTTGTACATTATTACATTTTTGGGTAATCTTGCCCTCAGTGCCCGCTGGATTAACAATTAAATTGGGTGGTCCCAATGTGGCAGCAAGAAAGATGTAAATGACGCCGGCTGCATGTTTTATACCCCTATGACCCTGATGACATGACAGAAGGGGACCAACCGCTTGTTACAAGACTTAAGATTTTGTTAATCAAGGCTGACATCAGGCCAATAGATTACCCAAAGATTGATGTTACAACATGACTAACACGATACAAACATACCAACCTGTTATGACTGCATGTCATTCCATGTCATTCTGGTCTGGTTCTAAACAATCTTGCACACTTGCAGTTTCTCCATTTGATGATTTGGTGCAGCTTTTTCAGCTCAGTGCAACATACCCATTTTGTATTACGAAGATCAAACATGTCATCTTTAGAACTTTAAAGCAGTAACATGGGGAAGGAAAAAGAAAAGTTTGTCACCATTTCTTCTTTCCATTTTGTCTGATTTCTAGACAATTTTCAGCATTTTGTGCTTTGCAGCCGAGACTGTCTGTGATGTCTGGCCTGGTGTACCTCACATGTTGATCCTCATCAGTAGTTTTAATTTGATGCATTTAGAATTTTATATAGTTATGGCCATAGAAAATAATTGGACCTTTCAGCAATGGGTAGCTGATTATGTAACTTGGGTTTTGGTAAGTAGAGTGAATCTAGCAGTTATTTGGGGGGGACTTGTCTTGAGTGTTGTAAGCAAAGTTAAAAATACAAATGTAGTTTCCTGTTAGTCTTACCCGGATTGACCAAACCAGCAACCCCAAAGCATGATACTGCCACCACCATGCGACCGTTGGTATGGTGTTTTTTTTTAGTGATGCAAAGTGGTGTTTTTGTGCCAAATGTATCTTCTGGAATTGTGCCCAAAAAGTGCAACAATGGGTCTCATCAGGCCACAACACACTTTCCCACATGCTTTTGGGAGACTTGATGTATTGTTTTGCAAATTTTAGCCAGGTCTGGATGATTTTCTGTGTCAGAAAAGGTTTGTCTTCCAACGCTATCCCATAGTCCAGACATATGGATAATACGGGAGATTGGTGTCACATGCAGTACACAACCAGTACTTGCCTGAAATTTCTGCAGCACCATCAATGTTTCTGTAGGTCTCTTGGCAGCCGCCCTGATCAGTTTTTGTCTTGTCTTTTCATCAATTTTAGAGGGACGTTCAGTTCTCCAAGTTTTGACAGTCTTCACCGTGTTCCATGGTATATTGAACGCTCTGTAAGATATAACTGCTGTACTACTTTGACTGAATTACTCTGGTCTTTGTCCTAACAGATGGATAATATGGGAGATCTGGTCTTTGTCCTAACAGTTGGTAATGACAGAGTCTTATATTACACCTGTACCAGAAATATAATGAAAGTCTACAATAGGCAATGTGCAGCAATTTTCCACCTGCACATTATGGGGTTCGTTTCTGAATGTTTAATTTTGGTGTTGTACATACCAGGAGATGTTACTGAATGTATGCTTTGGGGAAGTCGTTCATTCTGGTGCTTGTGCAGACATTATATTGAAGGGATCGCTTGGGTGACTGCTTCATTTTGGTGGTTGTACATAGTAAGAAATGTTAGACGTTTCATTTGGGGAAGTGTTGAATTCTGTTGATTGTGCATACCTCTACATTCTACTGAAGGGGTTGCTTGGGTTTGAAAGGCTGGCTCGGTTTATTGCATTTCTGATTATACTCAGTAATAGCCTGAGTGAGATAAAGGTGATTACTTGCTGACTACTACCAGCATGGAGCTACCTTGCAGGGAATGTTTCATTTTGGTTCTTGTGCATACTTGGACATACTGCTGCAGGAGTCGCATGGAAAATGTTTCACTATGCTGACAAACTAGAATTTATATCACAGGTGAAGAATCTTGGGGATAGTTTTGACATTTATTTCATCCTTAAACACATCTGTTATTATGTTCTTTTCATTTTGAAGATTTCCCTTATCAAGTACTTGATTCCATCTGTGGAGAAGTGGTTACATGCATTGCTACCCTACATGCTCGACTCTTCCTGTGTCTTGTAACTGAGGCTTCTAGATAAAGCAGTTTAACTGCTCGGCAGTCAGTGGTAATAGCATCACATTTTTATTTACTAGTAATAGCATCATATTATGCTGATCCCGTGTACTCTATTGGCTGCCAGTAAAATCACACCTCTTCTGCTACTGGCCTGATCATGTCCTTTGCTTTTCCTCCCTGGGGCTGTTTGAGGTTCCAGGGTTCACTGTGAGTTTTCTGGTGGACGTTATTCACAAATATTAGCTAATTGATGAAAGCACATTTCTGTTCCTTCTGTTTATCTGTATTTTCACGACTAACCTACAGATGCAAGTATCCATTTTAATAATGTGGTTCATATCTTTGCGAATTAATGTAATTGAACTGCATATGATGAAACAGTGTACTGTCTCAAACAATCACTACACAGTGCCTGTTTTTTGTTACTTTGCAGCTGCCTCTGTGCAGGTGAGTAACATTGTATTGTTCTATACTATTGTGTTTTTCAGCTTTGCTTTCACCCTTAAAGACATCACACCCCTCAGTGAAGATGCCATCTGCTACTTGGGTGAGGATGCTGATTCTGACAGTAATACCAGTGGGTACGAAATGGAATTGGACCTTGATTCACAACGCAAGGCAAACCAGAGTGAGGATGACGATTATGATATTCCACTGGCACGTCTGCGTGAGAAGGCCATTACCGTTGATAAAGATGATGCCTCTGTCCCAGCCATTCCTGACAGACCCCTATGCCTCTGCCAGCTCCGACCTCACCACTGCTGATCAAACTGACCATGACAGTGAGGATGATGCGCCACCAGCCCAGCCAAGGAATGATGGCACACACAATAGTGGTCATCAACTTGAATCAGATTTTGACACGGAGGATGAATTGCCTCTATCAGAGTTGAGGCAAGGACATGGCCTGACTGACTGACCTTTTCAGTCCTCCATCACCCAGGCCAGGCCTAGTGCTGACAAGGAAGTGGATATGCCTCCTACTATACAAGAGTGCAGGCGTAGTCCACGCCAGGTTGATTCTGATGGAGAAAGTCCACTGGATCTGAGCCAAAGTAGCTCCTTGTCAAGCAAGGATCTGAGTGTGCCGCAACATGGAATGTGTGCGAGTACTCCACTCAGAAGTGAATACAAACCAGTGGGTAGTGAAACTGATCACAGCGTACCATCTCTTAACCATCCCACAGTTTCCATTTCAGTGTGGGAGGCTAACCAAAAAGATACGGTGAGCATGGCCACCACATAACATATCATGGGAGAAATGCCTAACACCAGTTTGCATGGATGAGTTTGTGTATCCGGTCAGCCCAGTAACCAACCTGGACTCAGCACAGAGATGGACTACCTCAATTTGATGTTCCCAGAGGAACTCTACTCGTTATTGCTGATGAAACTAATTGTTATGCTGCACAGAGGCAGGCTGCAGCAGGCAAGGTTGATAAGAGATGGAGTCCTGTTTGTCCTGGAGACATACGCACATTTCTTGGTGTCAGAATATACATGTCTATTGTACATGTTCCAGAATACAGGCAGTACTGGGAAACGCACCATGTGAATGGTCATTTCCCAATAGCGGAGTACATGCCCAGAGAGAGGTTTGAAAAAACTCAGCAGTATTTCCACTGCAATGACAAAAACTTCAGAGTGCCACAGGGCTTTGTGGGTAATGACAAACTCCATCATGTACGGCCAAATACTGGATGTCGTACTTCATGCATGTAAGGACACAGTATAATGTGCATTGGGAGGTGGCAGTAGATGAAGCCATGGTTTGCTTCCGTGGACGTGTGATATTCAGACAGTTTATGCCTGGCAAGCCGGAGAGGTACAGCATTAAGGTATGGGTGCTGGCTGACTTATTAAATGGCTATGTGCGTGAATTCCAGGTATACACTGGAAAGGCAGGGCAGACCACAGAGGTTGGACTGGCACACAGAGTTGTGGTTGACCTAACACGGGGGCTGGTTGGAAAGAAGCATCACATTTACTTTAACAACTTCTCCTCTGTCCCTCTGGCACATCAACTGCTGCAAGACTTCTGTACTGCTGTGGAACCATGCGGACCAACAGGTCAGGATGGCCTGTAACGTTCAAGAGACAGACCATTGGTAAAGCACCTCGAGGGTTCTACAAGCAGTTGCAGAGTGGACCACTGCTTGCAACTGAATAGAAGGATAGCAACCCAGTATTTCTGCTGTCAACTAATACTAATCCAACCTTGCCAGTCTCCAGCACACGCATAAAGCTTCAGTGCCATGTCCACCAGTCGTAAACATGTACAACACATACATGAATGGGGTAGACCTAGCCGATCAGCTCAGGATGCAGTATCAACTGCATGAAAGGCAAGGAAATGGTGGCTGTACTTGTTCTGGTTCCTATGGGATGTGGCCATAGTGAATGCTTACATTTTATTCTGTGAAAGTAGCAGCCACAGACAGCTTTCACATTCTGGCCGTGTTATTGCGGCAAGCCAGTTACAGTTTAGAAGAAACCTAGGCACGCACCTCCTGGCCACCTACAAGAAAAGGAAAAGATTCATTGAGATTACTCGCCCAGAGCCAATGAGCCGATTTGAACAAGGTTCAAATTTCCCAGTGAAATGGCTGAAGTCGCAATGCATTCCCGACCTGCAAGATAAACCTGTGTGTGGAATGCTTTGGCGAGTACCATGGCCATAAAGGCCTAGCAGTAAGATGTGCAGTGCACACTGTACAACAAAAAGTTGTGTCCAGGCTGTTGGGTGCATCACTGTGCGTCATACCCACTCCCATGGATGTTATGATCCACTTGGATCGCAGTTGGGAACTTGGAGACTTCAGCTCAGTCCCATAGTGCTGCTGTCCTAGGTAAGCATGGTCTTGGGGGTGCCACTGTGGTGCAATGTTTCTTTTCACATGTTGTCTTGGTGTAGCTCTCCAGTCAGTCTCCCTCCCTTGAGGTGTAGTCAATGTATGCAGGTCAGGGCACCAGGGTTTACATTAGCTCCTCCCCTCCACTCCTTATGGCCACTGCCAAAAGGACACATGTAAATGGAAAAAGCAAAGGTAAAGCAGAGTGCCTCACCCTGCTTTTTCCCTGTACAAGCGTCTTTTCTGTGCCCCCTTGTCAGTTACTGGCCAAGCCCTTCCGCACCAAGGCTAGGAAGGTCCCTCAAAAGTCTTTTTTGCCAATCGCTCTTGTGTTGGTGGATGCATTGCGCGGGGGGGGGGGGGGATCCCCAGGCATCATGGATCTTATGATCCACCTGGATTGCAGTTGGGAACTTGGAGACTCTTTAGCTCAGTCCCATAGTGCTGCTGTCCTAGGTAAGCATAGGGTTGGGGGTGCCACTGTGGTGCAATGTTTCCCTCTGGGCAAGGACACATGCAAAAAAAGACACAGCCTGGGTCACTCTTGGTCTTTTGACATATTGCCTTGATGTAGCTCTCTCCACTCAGTCTCCCTCCCTTCAGGTGTAGTCAATGTATGTAGGTGAGGGTAGTAAATGTATGAAGGTCAGGGCAGCAATTAGCGAGTTACTTCAGTTCCTCATCCCTTAGATCCATTGCTGAATGGGCACACGTAAAGAGAAAAGGCAGAAGTAAGGCAGACTGCTGACACCGAAGGAGGTCGTGAGACCACAGTGGTATCAGCAGTCTGAGTAAGCAGCCAGCACAGCTATGGGACACTTCAGATAACTAACATCTGGAGCCCCATGCCTGTCCTTGGCATATTAGTGGAGCGGCGGTCCTTACCCTGCTTCTTCTCTTTACATGTGCCCTTTCTGTGCCCCCTTGTCAGTGTCCACCCATGAAGTCTTTCAGGGAAGGTAAGACTGTCTTCTGCATTCTGGGAATCACTAGAAAGGGAGCAGCCAAAAACCCTAAACTGTCCCATCGCAGAATCTTATGTTGGTGGGTGCATCATGGGGGGCATACCCAGCCAGCATGGATCTTGTGATCCACCTGGATCGCAGTTGGGAACTTGGAGACTCTTCAGTTCAGTCCCATAGTGCTGCTGTCCTAACATGGGCTTGGGGGTGCCACTGTGATGCAAGGTTTTCCTCAGAGAAAGGACACATGCAAAAAGACACAGTCTGGGTCAGTCTTGGTCTTTTGACATGTTGCCTTGATGTAGCTCTCCACTCAGTCTCCCTCCCTTCATGTGTAGTCAATGTATGTAGGTGAGGGTAGTAAATGTATGAAGGTCAGGGCAGCAATTAGTGAGTTACTTCAGTCCCTCATCCCTTAGGTCCATTGCTGAATGGGCACATGTAAAGAGAAAAGGCAGAGGTAAGGCAGACTGCAGACAGACACTGAAGGAGGTTGTGAGACCATAGTGGTATCAGCAGTGAGTGGGCAGCCAACACAGCTATGGGACACTTCAGATAACCAACACCTGGAGCCCCATGCCTGTCCTTGGCATATTAGTGGAGCGGCGAGCCTTACCTTGCTTTTTCTCTTTACATGTGCCCTTTCTGTGGCCCCTTGTCAGTGTCCACCCATCCAGTACTTCAGATAAGGTAAGACTGTCTTCTGTTCAGACGTTTACAGAATGGGTTCATGCATGGCTTGATGCACAGGGTCAGTGGATCTACAATCTGCCACAACAGCATCACCGCGGAAGATGTTCACCTGTTCAGATGGGATGGCATTCACCTAACTGAAGAGGACATAGTGTTGCTCTTGACTGACCTCCACAATGGCGTGAGGAGAGCTATGCAGGATTGCCAACATGCAGCTTCTGAGAAGAATGAAGAATGGAAAACACCCATGACCAAGTCAGACCAGTATAGTAAGTAACACACTATTATGAAATGTGTTGTGTAAAATATATTTCTCTGAGTTTGGCAAATAACTGTGGTAAGGTGCTGGTGAGGATGCTGAGAAAGAAAAAGAAGTTATGCACCTACCATAACGTTCCATGTTAGTTGTCTTCATCTTGCCTTCCTTCTTGCTGTTTGGGTTCGGAGCAAATCCTCTGTTCCGACTCGGCCATCTTCTATAGCTTGAGAGCTGTTTACTGGCTCGAGGCTACCCCTTAACTCCAGAATGCCCAGCGTCAGCTACCCAGATCTTGTTTGTGACAGCGCACACTAGACATAAGTAGACTAACCAGTTACCTAAAAACTGGTTTTCCAATACAACTAAACAAGGAAAGAGTCATAAATTACCTGGCATGTGAAGTAATAAAAGATACTCAGCCAGTGAAAACAAAAGGAACTCCTCTCAATCCTCTAGGAAGGGGGAAGGAGTGAGGGACGCGCGAAGGAAGGCGAGATGAAGACAACTAACATGGAACATTATGGTAGGTACATAACTTCTTTACGTTAAGTTGTCCATCTCACCTTCGTTCTTGCTGTTTGGGAGTGTCCCTAGCACCTAAAATCCCAGCTGGCTCAATGGAACAGACTCTTCAGAACAGTAGAACCAAAGGAAGCTTGGCTCCGGGAGACCATATCCACCTTGTAATGAGAGATAAAAGTATGAGGGTTTGCCCAAGTGGCAGCAGCACAGATTGAGTCTATGGGCAACCTAGACTGAAAGGCTACAGAAGTGGCTAATGCTCTAGTAGAATGACCTTTTGGTTTAGCTGGTAGCTCTATTTCGTAACTGATAAATAAAGGCAATAGTATCAGATAACCATCTGGATACGGTCACCTTAGAAACTGGAAGGCCTTGTTTGTTGAAAGCATAAGAAAGAAATAACTGGTCTGACTTTCTTAGTTCCTTAGTTCTATGAGGTAAACACAATTGTCTGTGCACATCCAGTTGGTGGAGCTTGTATTCTGCCCTGTTGCTGTGACTGGGAAAGAAAACTGGGAGATCTATGGATTGATTTAAATTGTTCTCTGAGAAGACTTTAGGAATAAAGGGTGGATTGGTCCTCAGAGAAACTCTGTCCTTGTGAAACACCAGGTAAGGAGGACGAACACATAGTCCTTGAAGTTCTGAGACACGTCCAGCTGAAGTGATAGCAACCAGAAAAAGTGTAGTCCAAGAAATAATTTTAAGGAACATGACGCTGCCAGTTCAAAGGGAGGCAAAATTAAGGAAGCTAAAACTAAATTGAGATCCCAAGGAAGAGTATCTCTAACTGGGGGTCTAAGAGATGTTCCTCTCAAAGGCCTTGCAGAGCTTATAATACATTATGCTAGAATTAAACATACCGATATGAAAATTAGAAATGGCAGCTAGTTGTACTCTAATGGTAGCAGAAGCCGCACCAAACTGAAAAAGCTGCGCTAGAAATTCAAGAATTTCATGGACTGGGGCTAAGGTTGGAAGTGGAGTAACCAAGCTGTGAGCTGGAGAGTTTGAAGGGATTGGTGCAACCTGCCTCATTGATGAATCAGAAGATCTGGAACCGGGTCCAAAATCCACGGCTGATCCAGAAGGTGGAAGTGCAGGAATGGGAACCATATCTGTCGAGGCCAATATGGGGCAATGAGGATCATTTTGCAACCAACGATTTTGCTTTCTGTATGAGTCTTGGTATTAGGGGAAAAGGGGGGAAAAGCATAAAGGAGTCCCCGAGGCCAATCGTAGACTAGAGCATCTCTGGGTATATGACCTGGAAGAGGAAGTAGGGAGAAGTAGCTCCTGCATTTGTTGTTGAGAGGAGTGGCAAACAGATCGCAGCAAGGCTGTCCCCATTTGCAGAAGATAAGAGCCGCAACTTCCTGATTCAGAGACCACAAATGAGGCATGAGGATAGCTCTGCTGAGCCTGTCCGTTATGACGTTGGATTTCCCAAGGATGTGCATTGCTATCAGAAAACGTTGGGAGGAAATCGCCCATTGCCACAGTCTTGAGTGCTTCTCGACACAAGGGGTAAGACCTGGTCCCGTCCTGTTTGTTGATGTACCACACCACTGACATGTTGTCCGTTTGGACTGCAATGGTCCTGGAAGGAAGAGCATCTTCAAGGGCTTGCAACGCTAGGAGCACCGCTCTCATTTCTAGGACATTGATATGCCTGCGAGGTTGCCAAGTGTCTTGGACTGTCCTGCCTAGATAATGCCCCCCCCCCCCCATCAAGGAGGCGTCCGTGGTCACTGTGGCTACCGGAGGGGGTTGTATGAAAGGTCTGCCCTGAATTACTAGTGGGGAGACCATCCAGCAAGAAAGGTGCTTTTTGCATGTTTCTGTGATCAGGATCATGTGAGACATGGGTAGCTCCTGGAAAGACCACTGCGTGAAAAGAAGCCACTTTTGCTCTGCATTAGAATGAACACTTGTTGACGAATAGTGGAAACTCTTTCCTGTGATAATCTTGCAAACATTTCTTGTGTGTTTAATTCTGCTCCTATGTATGTGACAGACTGACAGGGCAACAAGGCAGATTTTTCGAAATTTACTGTAATGCCTAGCTGAGTGCATGATGTGACTGTATAATCCCATGCCTCTAAGAGTTGATGCCTGGTGGTAGCAGTCAGGAGCCAGTGGTCTAGATAGGGAAACACCTGGAATCCTTGACACCTCAGGTGAGCCGTGACTACTGCCATACACTTGAACACCTTGGGTGCTGAGGTGAGACTAAAGGGCAGAGCTCTGAACTGGGAATGACTGGCCCCTACCCGGAAGCGAGCATCTGTCCATCTTGATATGGTAATACGCATCTTGAATATCTGTCGAGCACATCCAATTGCCCTGACCCAGAAATGGGAAAATGGACTGCAGTGTCACCATCCGGAACTTTTCTTTTTGTACAGATTTGTTCAATCTGCTGAGATCCAGTATTGATCTCCAGTCCCCTGTCTTTTTTGGTACTGAAAAGAATCTTGAGTAAGTTCCAGATCCTAGTTGGTCTGCAAGGACTTCTTGAATGGCTCTTTTTTCTAGCAGTCTTGAAACTTCTGTGACTGCTTGATCCCTTAGATTGGGTGGGACATCTGGGATGGACTTTTTTGATTCTATGGGGGATTGATGGAAGGGAATTTTGTAACCTCTGGATATAATGGATAGTACCCATCTGTCTCTTGTTACATTTTGCCAGGCTTTTGGGTGCAGCGAAAGTCTTCCCCCCGACTGCCTCCAGAGGTAAGCAGTCGGGCAACCCTTCAGGGATGTTGGAAGGGCTTGGCAGAGAAGGTTTCTCTGTCACCCTGGTTTTGCTGTCCCCCTCTGCCATGAGGGTGGCATCTGTTATTGTTGTTTCCCCCTCTGCCCCTGGGGGAAAAATCACCACGTGTCAGGCAAGGGTCCCTGAGATTTTCGGAACCACATCTTTCTGCTATTCTGACCCTTGGGATAAGGTCTGGAAGGGGTGAAAAAATGGACTCCCACGGCAGAGAGAGTCTTGCCTTCCTGCTCACACCTGGACAACATGTCTTTCACCTGAGGCCCAAAGAGAAAGGAGCCATCAAAGGGAGTACTGGGTGAAGGATGCTCAAAAGGGTTCCGCAAACTGACACAGCCGCATCCAAGCATATCTCCTGAGAGCCACACCTGTCCCTGCGGCTCTGTTCGCTCCATCAGCTGCATAGGAAATCGGCCTCATGGAGGAGTTGACTATGGAATTAAGAGTTGCAAGCTGAGAAGCTAATTTGGCTGGTACTACCTCAGCTGTAAGATCTTGAAGGGTATCTCCAAGCTCTTTCAGGAGATCTCTTTGAAGACATGTAAAATGGCTTAGATAGTTCAGGGACCTCATTGAAAAGGTCGCTGAAGCAAACATTCACTTTCCATATCTGTCCATCATCCTAGACTCTTTGTATGGATCATGAACAAATGAAGAGGCTTCTAATTCTTTCTTGGTGGCTGCTGCTACCACCATGGCATCAATGGGCACACCTTTGGAGAGGAATTGTTTGTCCTGGGGGGGGCTGTAATAAATTAGTTTATTCTCCTCGGAGTAGGTTCCACAGAATGTGGAGCTGACCAAGCCTTTCGAGCCACTACAGACATGAGTGGATCGAAAGGAGGAGATACCCAGGAGGTGGAAGGTTGGGAACCGAATGCGTCCAGGTATAAAGACTCGTCCTCAGTAAGGGCTAGGGAAGTCCAGTGCCCCCTCTGTCTAAGCATTTCAAGGATGTCCGAAAAGGAAACATCTTCAGAGAGGGACCTTGGGGACCCTTCTGATTCATCCATGTCTGCATCTGAGGTGACAGACTCAGGGGAGTCTATGTGCTTCCTCTTGCACTTCTTCCAGAAAGGCTCTTCCGAGTGATCAGGGGAGGCTTCGGAAGAAGAGGAATCACCCAAATGGGGTGTCCTGGGGCACAGGTTCCCCACACTTGGGGTCTGGAGGAGGAGTAGAGGTTGGAACAGACGCCACGGGGGGTGGAGCCGATGGAGATGGCAGTAGAGCTGTTTCGGGGGACAGCACACTCCATATTACCTCAAAGTCGTCCCGACCTCTAGCCAGAGAAAGCTCCGGCTCCGAAGAGACAGGAGTCCTTCTCCTGGTTGAGGGTGACAGCTCCAAGGCCGATGTTGGAGCAGAGCTCACCTGTGCCGAAGCTCCGAGGGGGAGAAAGTACAGTTGTGTACACTTACCATAAATGTAGATGTTAGAGTGTATTCACTGTTGCAGCCATTACATTTGGGTAATCTGCTGGCAGGTTGCCCTCAGTCGGCCTGAATTCCAAAGTCTTGGGTCCTGCGTCGGTTGCGGTCTCCTCTTCCTTGACGTCAGGTGTATAAAAACATGCAGCAGACACCATTTTCTTTAGTTTTTCTTGCCCCAGATGTCAGGTGCCCCCAAAAAGGTAGCAAAAATATGTATTATTTGCGTGTGTGTATATATATATATATATATATATATATATATATATATATATATATATATTATATAAATACATGCATCAATATAAACTTTACCTTCATCTACAAGCAAATGCACCATATCAGCTAGAGAAGGAAAGATAAACTCCAGAATGAAAGGGGGATGGCGGGAGGGTAACCTGGACTGCAACAGTGAATACACTTGAACATCTACATTTATGGTAAGTGTACACAACTGTACTATGTTCTTAGTGTTTCACTGTTGCAGTCATTACATTTGGGTTGAATCCCAAAGCTATGGGATGGGTGGCTGGAGCTAAACAGCATTAGATGTGGTTATAAGGTCCTGCAGAACTGCAGTGGCAAAGCCTGCCCTGGACTTAATGTGTAGAGAGGCAAATGATAATGCTTTGTAAAGGTGTGAACAAAACTCAAGTAGCAGCCTCTAGAATGTCTTTGGTTGGTACTCCTCTTAAAAAGGCTGCTGAAGTAGCTGCAGCTCTGGTGGAATGAGACCTATTGCCCTTGGGCGTAAGTTTACCATGGTGTAAGTAACAGAAACGAATGCAGTGGCTTATCCATTTTGAAATAGTCTGCTTTGAAACGGCCTTTCCTTCTGATCCTGTGGCAAATGCCACTAGTAATTGCTCAGTTTTTCTTAAAGCTTTAGTCCTGCTCAAGTGGAATATTAGCTGTCTGTGTACATCCAAGGAATGCAGAATTATCTACCTCTTGTTCTGGGGATTTGGATAAAAGGTTGGCAGATGAATAGTTTGGTTAAGAGCCACATTGGAAACCACCTTAGGCATAAATGTAGGATTTGTCCTCAGAGACACCCTTGTCTGGGAAAAATATGATAAAAGGCTCTACAGACATGAAGGCCTGTACCCCTGAAACTCTTCCTGCTGAAGTAATTGCTAGTAGCAGAGCTGTTTTCCATGACAAGAACTTTATATCAGCAGTAGCAGCTGGTTCAAATGGAGGCAGGGTGAGCTTTTCCAACACATAATTGAGGTCCCATGTAGGTATTGGTGATCTTCTAGGAGGCCTTAAATTTTTGGCTCCTCTAAGATACTGCTTCAGTAAAGGATTAGAAAAGATTGGTGGCTCTGTTTTGTAATGAGCCGAAACGGCAGAGGCATGGATTTTAATTGATGAGAAAGATAGGCTTTTGTCAAACATCTCAGTAAAGTATTGTAATATCTGAGGAATATTTGGTTCTGCTGTATCAGTTCCTTGTGCTTGATTCCAAGCACAGCATCTCTTCCATTTATCAGCATAAGATTTTCTAGTACTAGGCCTTCTGGCTTCCAAAATGACATCCATCACAGCTTTACAGAGAGGTGTTGTTTGTATAACTACATGATTAGCCATGCTGCCAGGTTCAGTGTCTGGAGTTGATTGTGCAGGATCTGATTGTTTTACTGGGACAGTAGTTAAGATCTTTGAGGTAAGGTCCAAGCTGGGTATTGAGACAAGTTCCTTAGGATTGGGTACCAGTATTTGCAGGGCCAGTCCGAGGAGTCTTTGGTTTCTTTTGTCTGACTTTTAGGAGGACCTTGGGAAGAAGAGGCAGAGGAGGAAAGGTGTAAACTAATAGGTTTTTCCAACTGAAGGATAGGGAGTCCACTTTCCATGCTTGTCCGTGATGTCCTTGTGCAGAATCTTTTCAATTGATAATTTTGAGGAGAGGCAAATAGATGTCTGGGCTCCCCCATTTCCTTGTTATCATGCTGAAGACTTGTGGATCTAGTTTCCACTCGTGAGGATCCATAAGGTTTCTGCTTAAATCGTCTGCCAGAGTATTTTGCTTTCCTGGCAGGAATTGACCTTGAAGATGTATTTGTAAGTCAAAGCTGTGTCCCACAGTGCCATGGCTAATCTGCAAAGGGGGTATGAGTGTGTGCCCCCCTGCTTGTTTATATACCACATGACCGTGGTGTTGTCAGTCTTTACCCGTAATTGTCCTGGATGAAGCAAGTCCTTGAAGGCTGTTAGGGCATTCTGAACAGCTAGCATCTCTTTCTGGTTGATATGTAGATGCATTTGTGTTGGGGTCCATATACCCTGAATACATCTTCCCGCCATGTGGCCCCCCCCCCAGGCATAATCTGATGCGGCTGTTAAGGTTTGGCTGGCAAGTAGTAGAGTGAAGGTCCGTCCCATGTTTTGGTGACATGCCTTTGCCTACCATAGAAACTCCTTTTGTAGGCAGGGAATGAGAGGAATCATTGTTTCCAGACTGACAATGTTGACTCCATAAACTTTTTAGGTACCCTTGACGTTTCCTCATATGCAGTCTTGCATATGGAATCAGTAGGATGCAGGATGCCATGAAGCCCAAAGCCTACAGAATTTGTCTTGCAGATAACTGGGTTTTTGTTGCCATCAGTTTGAAGTAAGTAGTCAGTTGCCTTTGCTTGTCTGGCGTGAGGTAAGCCATCTGGTCAGTTGTATTCAAGCTTGCACCCAGGAATGCTATCTTTTGAGAGGGTACCAGTTGTGATTTCTTTTCGTTTATTGTGTACCCTAGGCATGTTAGAAGCCTTTTCACAAAAGCCAGGTGTTGAAGAAGAATGTCCTTGTTCTCTGCTTGAATGAGACAGTCGTCCAAGTAAGGATATATTTGAATACTTCTTTGTCTGCAAAATGCAATTACTGGTACCAGGCACTTTGTAAAGACCCTGGGCGCAGTAGATAAGCCAAAGGGCAGTGCAGAGAATTGGTAATGCATTAAGCCAACCTTGAATCTGAGGTAACTTCTACACAATTGTCTTATTGGGGCATGCAGGTATGCCGCTTTTAGGTCTAATGTCACCAGCCAAGCATTCTGGCCCAGCATGGGCAGAAGCTGCTGCAAAGTCAGCATTTTGAATTTTGGAATGTCCAGGTATGTGTTCAAAATCGATAAATCCAGTAGTGGCAGTCAGGCCTTGTCCTTTCTGGGTAACAAGAACAGTCTTGAGTAAAAACCTTGTCCTTTTTCTTGTTCTGGTACTGGCTGAATGGCCCCCATATCCATGAGGGACGTAACCTGTTTCTGTGCCTCTGCCCATTGATTTTTTGGCAGATCTGGCCAACCGTTTGCCATTAGCAGAGTATGGAAATGGAATCTGTATCCCTGTGATACTATGTTTAGCACCCACTTGTCCTGTGTTAACTGCCAATTTTGAGCAAAAAGTGCTAATTTTCCCCTAAGGGTGCTGCCAAAAGATAAGTGCTTGGTGCAGGTAGAGGGAAGTCATTGGGACAGTTTTCTGTAGGTTTGCGCTTTATCTCCTCCAGATTTGGAGGTAGAAGCGCCCCATTGCTTTGACCTGTATGAATTTTGCGCCTGGTATCTGGAACCCTTGGATTTGCCCCTTTGAGTTCTGTCTGACACAGGAAAGGACCAATTTTTTTGTAGGCCAGTGTCTACTGAATCTTGGTGGCTAAAGTCTTTTACAGTTGCATAGACTTAGCTTTGTCTTCCATTTTCTTTAAAACCTCTTCTGCCTTAATACCAGAGTATCTTAACATGATCAGGCAAATTTTGTTCCTTTAGCCAGGCATGCCTCCTAATCACAGATCCAGTAACTGCTGCCCTGCAGGAGGCCTCTAAGGAATCAAAACCACATTGCAAAGTATGCTTTCCAACCTGTTCAGCTGCATGTAATAATTCCTGCAATTCTTTATTTTCTGCACATTCAGAAATCAACATAATTTTCTGTTTCAGCACTCCCATAACATGTTGTTGATACTTGAGCATATGAAATTGACAGTTTAAGGCCCTAATTGCCAAGGTTGCAGATGTATAAACCTTTTCTCCCCATCTATCCAGTGCCCTTGAATCTGTCAGAGGGGGTAGGATTTTTTGCTGTTGAGGCCTTAACTCCCTTTGGACCCTGTGAAATAGTTTCAGGATCAGCAGCAGGGTTTCTAAATAAAAATTTATGTGAGTCAGGGACTCTGCAATACCGGTCAGGCTTGCTGGGAGCTGGAGGTAAGGAGTCAGGGGTCAAGCTTGACTCCGAAAACACCATCCACAATGTCTAAAATGGGGTATGGCTAAAGGCCTTTGCTGAGGGAGAAGGAAATCCTCAAGCCTCTTTTTTGATTCTGAGAAATCTCGACTCTCCCAGTGAAAATACTCCCTCAAAGTATGCAAGGTTTCTCCAAATGAATAATCCTCAGGAGGTGATGCAGATGGTATAGACTCTTCTGCATCTGAATCCTCACAGGGAGGTATAGATAATTCCTGATCAGAAGAGGAATCAGAAGAAATAGAAACCTGATCTGAAGATTCATAATCAGTGTCTTGCCTAGGCCTCTTATCTGGAGGGGGATGGGTACCCCTGATCAAGGTAATAAGGTCTTCAGCCATTTTGATCATCTGTTTTTTAGGCATAGAGGCCTGTGCACGTGGATCATGCGTTGTTTTTTTAGTTTTAGAAGTTGCTTTTGTCTTTGGTTTTGCAGCTCTCATCAGTTTGATATACAAATGTTGAGGCCTGAATACACCCTCAGAAGCTGGTGCCTGCTCAGCGGCTCCGGACCCATCCGAGGGAGATACATCCGTCGGTCCAATACTTTAAGTATCTCGCGGCATGCCGGACTCCACATGAGTGTCATTAGGAGCCTGTGATGCGAAAGTAGCGGGTATCAGGGGCTGCGAAAGCACCTCACTGAGTACTGGTGAACTGGCGACTGGCTTAGGAGAAGCTTAGTCGTCGGTTTTGGACCTCTACCGTCTCTCTCTGTCCTTTTCTTTGCATTTTTTTATGTACTCCGGTAGTCGGATTGATATCCAATGGCATTTCTGGGTAGTTAAATCTGTTTCCAAAATACTTTGAGGCAAAAATATACAGACGCTTAATAGTACGGTGGTTAAATCTAGCACAAAACAGACAGACAGGCACGTTGTGATCAGGACCTAGGCAAGGAATACAGTATAAAATGGAAATCCTTATGAGGTATTTGCTTCCCACAAGTAATACAATTAACTTTTTCTGACATCAGTATGGAGCAAGAAACGTTTCCCCAACGGGTTACTTAGCTTTAGTGAAGACTTTGGTTCTGAAACTCAAATTCGAATTTCAGTAGTCGGCCAACCGGCACTTGCGAAATGCTTCTGCTTTGGGCACCGCGCGGCAAGAAAGACTGAAGAAAATGGCGTCGGCTGCATGTTTTATACCCCTGATGACCTAATGTCATGGAAGAGGAGACAGCAACTGACGCAGGACCCAAGACTTTGGAATTCAGGCTGACTGAGGGCAATCTGCCAGCAGATTACCCAAAGGTAATGATTGCAACAGTGAAACAAAGAACATCGGGGTCGGACAAGGGTCCGATGACGCCCCCCCCCCCAAGAGCCAACGAGAGAGCCCAGGCACCCAGATCCCTCGATAGAAGATACAATCGAGGTAATCGGAGCCGACATCAGAACCGAAGGAGAGATGATGATCGGCGCAGAGGATTCTACTACCTGCAGATCCATGGTCTCCAGCTCAGAGCTAAATGTAGTCGGAGGAGGAACGGAAATAGAGGCGGTCGGAGCCAATACCTGCTGAGGTTGGCTGGACAGTAATTTTGCCAGGGCCTGTGACTTAAGCAACCTACTTACTACTCTCTCCACATTATGATCCGATAATCTAGAGGATCGGGAGTGGTGGGAAGAATGATGGCAACGTTCACTCTAACAAGGGTGACTGTGTTGCCGAGTGGATGGGCTCCAAGGACGGAGACCTCAGTCTCTTATGGCTCCAAGACGGCTCTGAAATAGCAGATGGAGGAGTTGCCTTGTCGGTGCCAGCCGGCACCGACATACTTGGTTGGTCAAGGAAAGGAGTCGGCTAGGAAGGTGGAGCTGACTGCTTGACAGACTTAGGGGATTTCACTGGCTGAGTACTTTTAGCCAGAGAATCCTGAGGCTTCAATAATCCCCGAAGGATTCATTTGTTTTTGCGCTCCTGCAGGACCCTTGGACTAAAAGCGTGACATATAGAACAGGAGTTCTGCAGGTGAACAGCGCCCAAACAATATATAGACAACTAGTGTACCCATCTGTTAGAGACATTTTCTGACAGCATGAGTCACACTTTTTGAAGCCAGATACCTTGGTATCTTTAGACATTTTCCCAACAACAACAAACTAAAGAACCACAATAAGAAAAAAAGTTATAATAATTATTACAACTTAAAAGGCTAACCTAATAGAGGGGGGAGAACTCTCTAAGTTAATACGAGTTCAAGGGAAAAGAGGCCTGCGGAAAGGAGCGACTGCCAGCAAAGCACACACACACACACACACACACACACACACACACACACACTATAAGGCAATAAAGGGTATAAGTACTAAGAAACTAAGGTTAATAACACTTTTACAATAAAAATTTTACAATAACAGCAAAAATATGTAATACAAAACAATACTAAGCCTGAGCCAGTAATGAAGCAACCTCACAGCTGAAGCGGCAAACAAGATCTGGGTAGCTGATGCTGGGCATTCTGGGATAAGGGGTAGCCTCGAGCCAGTAAACAGCTCTCGAGCTATAGAAGATGGCCGAGTCGGAGTCGAGGATCGGCTCCGAACCCAAACAGCAAGAACGAAGGCGAGATGGACAACTTATCAACTGTTTCAGGAGAGTGCTACCACATACAATCTAATATGTCAGTGACCATCCTGCAGTATTTCTTTTTTTAGTCTGCTTTTATCAGGCATGTGTAGAGTTTAGATGACAGGAAGGGCTTACTAACACAGAAATTGATCCCTTAGGTCAACTGCTGAATGGACACATGTAAAGAGAAAAGGCATAGGTAAGGCAGACTGCAACACTGAAGGACATAGTGAAACTGCGGTGTTATCGGCTGAGTGGGTAGCCAGCACAGCTATCAGATAGATAAGATGGCCTTCCCTGCCACTGAAGTCCCATGCCTGTCCTGGGTTCATTAGTGGAGTGGCAGTTCTTACCTTGCTTTTTCTCTTTACATGTACCCATTCAGCAGTATGTTGGCTACACCAAGAATGTGTATATTTACAATCATGTGTCTACATGGAAATTATGATTTTTTTTCATATTTTGGTAAATAACTTTGCAAGGGAGCATCTGAATGTGCTAACTAATACCTCATTTTGAAAACAGTATTGATGGTTGTAACATGGTAAAAGAATTGTGCCTGTATGTTGGACACGTGCAGATATCAACATTTGTTTCGGACTTAGGTTATGGAAATTATTAATTTTGTTCATATTTTGGTAAATAACTTTGCAAGGGAGCATCTGAATGTGCCAGGTAATACCTCATTTTGAAGACAGTATTGCTGGTTCAACATGGTAAAAGAATAGTGCCTGTATGTTGGACACGTGCAGATATCAAAGCTTGTTTCAGACTTTGGTTATGGAAATTATGATTTTTTTCATATTTTGGTAAATAACTTTGCAAGGGAGCATATGTCAGTGTGCCAAGTAACAACATGGTAAAAGGAGTGTCTGTGCACTGTACACATGTACAGATATCACAGTTTTAGTCTTGTAAGAACATGAAACGTACACATTTACAATACTTCTCATTATTATGCCCATATCTTTGCAGGGGAGCATGGTGATCATGCAAATGATGCATCATTTTGAATCTGACATTCAGATGCACAACTTCTACACTGATATGTAGGCTCGGTTACAGGTGATGAGATATTATGCTTTATCTATCAACTATGAGAAATATTATATGAATCATATTTCTGTGAATATCTCAAGAAAGGAACATCACACAGTAATGGTTAAGGTATCATTTTAAAGCTGCCATTCATACTAACAAATTAAATTCAAATTGCATAGGTCTGCATGGTACATTGACCAAGATATTGTGCTTTGCTTTTCCAAAAAGGTAAAAAATATGCACAATATCAACATTCCTTGCCAGATATTCAATAATGACTGACATGCACTATCAACATTTACACTGTTGGAAAAGTCAGTGTCTGCTGAACAACTTCGCGTTTACATTTTTAGTCTAGGTCTTAGAGTTATGAACATTTGTTTTCTGTATGGAATTACAAATGGATTTTCTGAAAATGAGCTCAGTCTGCACTGTTGTTCCTATGGTGGAATTAAGCAAGCAGCTTTTTCTGAGCTGCTCCGGAGTGAATGCGTTAAAATGGACTTCTGTCCCATTGAGATTACTAGAGTGTGCAAAGAAGCATCCACACTAGCAATTCATATTTTTCCTTCTTCCCTGGAAAGGATATGTCTGTTCCCTCTGCTCAGCATGCTTCTGTACTTTTATGTAAATTTCTGTTCTTCTGCTGACTTGTCATTATGGCCTGCTTCTCACTTCTTAAAGGGAACGGTTGGAAACTAATATCTGACTTAAACCATCAACCAAAGTAAGAGAAGCTGTTCCTAGAAAAGACAATACAAGATATGTTAGTGTTCAACACAGCTCTGTTAAAAGGCTTGTGTACAATTAGCTCACAACACAATTCCTTGTTGCTACTTGCTCATGTTGGCAAGTGCCCCAACTCCCGCAACTCCAATTCCAGTGCACAACTACTGAGCTAACTATCTCTCCCAGAACCCTGACACCAAGCATAAAAATAACTGCTGTATCACCATCACCTAAACCTAAAACCCCTTCTCATCTCTATCACTAACACTCTGATTTCCTCCCTATACCTAATTTCCTGACTGGTTCCTAAACTAAAAACTCCCTCATTAACCCTAAAGCCCTCACCCCAAAAAGTTTCCCTTCCCCACTTACCAGTTCCACAATGAGACCTTCATATAGGTTGCAACCTCCGTGGCAGCAACATCCCAAAAACACACACTCACATTCGAGCTGCTGACTGGCTAGGTGGACCTGGCTGCAACTGAGTCACGAGCAGCTAAAGTAGATTCATTCATAGCATTTAGAAGACAATTGGAATGTTCCTCCAGCAGTAACTACCCAGTAGTCACTTGTCCAAGTGAAATAACATTTCTCGACATTCGCAGGTGATGCTACTCTTCAGCGCTGATTCAAGATCCTTACTCTGTAAGACACTACTTTCTCATCCCCACACCATTTCATTTCAGGAGTTGATAGACGTGACAAGACATATGAACTCCTCCACCTGTGCTAAATTAAGGCTTGATGATGACTACTCCTTGTTGGAAGATGTGTGGGGAAACTGTCAAATCAGTAGGCTCTTCTGAAGGTCTACTAATATGCAATTATTCACAAATATACAGAATGTTAAGTGGAACCTGCAGCAGTTAATTTATAAGACGGTAAAGTACCACAGCCACCTCAGCATTAAATTCGCTAACAATTGTATGTAACTTGTATGTAACCGATACTGTCCCCTGCTCATTATAGAGCGGGTTAATATTTAAGACAATTACTCAGCAACAGACAGCACTGTATGTTAAGTCTCCCCTTCTCCCTTTCTGCAACATAAAAACATTCTCAAAAACTGTCACAGCATCTCAGAACACTATTCCACTTCAGATTACCCCCGACAGCATTTAAGGAAAAAAAAATAAAACAACCCTTAGTAAAACACAAATAATCTACCTGCTTTAAGGATACTGGATAATTCATGTACTTCCACCAACTGTACTACTACTACTCATTTCCTCCAATATACCTCAATTTTAAATACCTCTTCAGCATACTTTATTACTTACTGTCAATATTGTAAATATTTAAATTTTACTTTATCCTCTTTCTGCTTTACACTTCCAGGAACTTTTCTTTTTCTCACTCCCACCCCAACCGCCATTACATTTTTAGCATCATTCTTTTTGTTGTACATGATCATCTTTTGCCTCTTTAAATGTAAGTGTATATTAACCAACATAGACATCAGAATGGAAACATCACATTCCAAGCTTCTCAGCAACTTCTGTATGTTTTTGGTACTATGATTACTGTTACACCTCTATTTAATATTTCATTGTTACATCAAGGCTTTACACTGTTTAATGTCAAAACATTTCACTGTCAGCTGCATTGGATTTGCTCTGTAACTGATCTGATACTGCTAAACACGCACAGGTTCATAGGTGTTTACTAGGCCAACTACCACAAGGGCCTTTAAAGCTTAGCCATGCATCCCAAATCTGACACGTTCTGCAACCCTTAAGTGTAAGCAGGGGTATGGGAGACTAACCATTTATAGGCTGCCTATACCCATTAGAGTCATAGGTGCCAAACCAGGGATGAATCTCCTGTTTCCCAAACAAATGTCCACGTTACACTGTTCCAGAAAAGGTGTAGTCTTCGAGTTACATACCTGTCACTCCAGCAGGTCCGATTTATATCGCAGGCAACGTTTAAGTCATTAGAATAGGTAATTCTGGTGCTGTTTATTTTGCGGATATGCAAGAGCTCCATCTGAGTGGGGTCTGACAAAGCCTTGAATGAAGGCACAGATCACCCCTCAACAGCCTGTAGAAGATAAAATACAGGGACAGGGCTTTGAGGCAGTCTGCATACATGTTACTTATGCCCTGTGTTGTTTTACTGAGGAGCATCTGTGGACGTTCCAATTGTTGGATATACCAGGTTAGGTACATACCAAAGGGGTCACTGTACTCGGTGAAAGGTCTGGTGAATGCTGAATACAGTAGAACAATGACTTTGTTGGACCTAGATGCCATACTCTTGATCACAAGTTGCACAACACAGAAGGATATCCTCACTACTGTAGACATGTGACTGTCAAAGGCTAGATTACAGTCTGTGTATATCTCCAAGTCCCTGACTACTGGGTAAACTCTTAGGGATGTGTTGTCAACATGATAAATTACCAGTGGTGGATGACTTCCCAAATGATACTATTATGCATTTTTTGCCATTTAGTTTTATTCCATGGCTCTGGCACCACTTGTGTCAGCCCTTCCTGGAGAACATTTGTGTTGGTCGGCAATTCAATGACAGCTCCTAATTTGCATTTATCTGCAAATTTAGTCAGCCAGAAGCCACTGCCATTGGCCTTGACTTCAGAGAAGTAAAGGTAAAAAAAGAGCAGTCCCAGAACAGATCCCCGAGGGACTCCGCTAGTGACTGGCCTCTTTGTAGAGGTGTACTCCCCAATTTTAACTTCCTTGGTCCTGTCTAAGCCAGCTGGCTATCCACCTGGCGACAAAGGCTTGTACCCAACTTCTTAAGTTTGTCAACAATGCCTGAGTGGGGGATTGTGTCAAATGACTTGGCCCAGGTCAAGGTAGGCAGTGCGAATCATTCTTCCCTCATCCATTACTTTGGAGACATTCTCAAAGAAGTCCACCAGGCTGAGTAGGCATGACCTGCCCACGATGAAACCAAGTTGGGCCTATTCTAGTGTCTGAAGGTGTCCTATGTCATTTTTGATCACTTCCATGACAATTCTTTCCATAACTTTGCAATGAGACTTATGCGCCTGTAGTTTCCAGGGTATGTAGATGGCCCCCTTTTGTGCAGAGGGATTACTGTTGCTCTCCATTCATGAAGCACAAAGCTTGTTTGGAGGCTACAGTTAAACAGCAATTCCAGAGGACCCGACAGGTCATGTTTCATGCTATTTAAAAGGCTTCCTGGGAACAGTGTCTGGGGCCCATTGATGCAGCGCTCTTGGCCTTACAAACAGCATTAAAGACCTGTTCCCTAGTGAAAGCAGGGGGAGTTGTATTTGATGGCATTCCCTGAGGGAAGGTTGAGGGGCAGAGAGGGATAAAGTTGAAGCTGAATTTGTCAGCCAATAGGTTTGCTATATTTTTGTTTTTTTTTTTTTCATTTCCCCACGTTTTTAAGTTTCTAATACCCTGACGGGAATAGACCTTATTCTCAAGTCAAAGTATGATTAAAGTTCATAAAATTAGTATTGTTTCAATCTTTGATGTTAACCAGAAGTGCTCTTTCGCAGCACCCACAAATGTGCCCAGTCATGACTCCTGCAATTTGTACAGAGTTGCATGTATCGGTAACTTATCTAAGTAGGACTGTAAATTCTTTTTTTTATAAGACCTGTTGCTCCTACTACTATTGGAACTGTCTGGGTATCCTTCTTCCACATTGCCTTTGCTTTTGCCAGTAAATCCTGGCAATTTATGACCGTCTTTCTGTATGTAAGACACTAGTTGCTGGGTGTAGAAATTTCAATGACCAATGCAACTTTTGTCTTCTTTTCATGGATTACTATATCTAGCTTTCTCGCATCTGTTTTTTTAACTGTCAGTAATGGGTGATTCCATGTGATATAAACTTCCATCATTTTCTAGAATGCTTTCTGGTTCATGTTTCCAGTGCTTTTCAGCTACTTCAAAATGATGCTTGCACATTCCCCAATGCAACAGTCTTGCCACATTATTATGCCTTTCAGTATACAGTCCTTCTGCTATTAGTATATCACAGCCAGCAACAAGATGTGCAACTGTTGCCAATTCTGTTTTACAAAACCTACATTTGTCTGTCTCTCCCATATGCTCAATGGAATTTGTAAACCAAAGTGTACATATTCCACTATCTTGGGCCAATATTAACCTTTCATCTTTTCAGTTTAAATTCACCTCTCCTTAATGACCCCTGCATTCGATCATGATCAACATGAGGTTGGCCCAAGAGTTTTCTATACTTGCAACTATATTTATGCATTTTCCACATTTCTTGCCTTCTCATCTTATCCTTAACCTTATATTCTCTTTTGTTTTTTTTTTGGTTTGATTTCCATTCCTATTTGATGCCGATATGCTTCTGTTAAATTAAGCACAGAAAATCATCTTAGACTTATTCTCCTCACGTTTCAACACTCACTAAGTTTGGGTCTTGAGAGGTCAGCAGATATGTATGCAGTTCCATGATTGCAGATCTATACATGTAATCAATTTTGAGGAGGCCTATACCTCCTTCAGAACAGGGACTATATAGTCTTGATATGCACTGATTTTTATAAATCATTTGATGAGCATGAATCATCCTTTATTTTCCTGTTCAACCTATCCAACATCTTTTGGGGCCAGTAAATCACTCCAAAACTAAGTTAGGACAGGAAGAGAAAATTGGTTTACAGCCTGGACTTTGTTCCTACATGTCAATGATGTTTTCAGCATTAAGTTTTCCAAAATATTCCTAAGTTTCATTTGCATTTTTTCATGGTCTATTGTTGATCCTTCATCAATTCCCAAATATTTACACACTTTCTCTTGCTCACATTTTTATACCACATTCCTCTTAAACTGATGTTTTCAAGGCACTGCAGCTTTCCTGCTTTAAAGGTTGCTTTTGCACATTTATCAAGATCAAATGACATTCTTGTATCATTACAAAAGTTCTGACCACTTGGAGTTGTGCTTTCAGTTCATTTGATGAACTATACAGTTTTAAATCATCTCTAAAAAGATGAGAAGTCTTGCACTGTTGTTTTCTGGCAGCCAAACTGTAGGCATAACCTAATCTGTTAAGTAGATAGCTTAATGGATTAAGAGCAAGACAAAAGACTGGTGGTGACAGTCACCCTACAATATCCCCCTCTGAATTTTTATCTCTGCAATAATAATTTGTCCTTTATCATGGCTTAACTGCAAAGTGGTTTGCCAATGTTTTATGGTCGCCACTGTAATGTAATTGATCAGTGTAGGGTCTGTCTCATACATTTTTAAGCATTCTTTTATCCATGAATGTGGGATACTGTCAAATGCTTTTCTGTGGTATAGCCATACCATACTTAGATTCTTTCCCTTTTTAGTTCTCCATTATGACTAACAAATTATCCTTTGTTCCATACAACTTTCATTACCCTTTTGTTCTACTGCCATGACAGAGTTTTCTTCTTAATAACTCCGCATCAATTCCAGTGTATAGTTTTATACTTCGGGGGCCAAATTATTGATCTACAGTTTTTAGGATAGCTTGGATGTTTCATTAAGCAAGAGTATTGTTTTTTCCTGTTAACCACACTGGTGCCTGTTCAGGGTGCGCATAAAACTAGTTCTTACTCATGACTAAATCTGCATGTAAAGATGTTAATTCTTTTAGCCAGAAGTTGGGTACTGCATCTATTAGGAGCTTTTCTTAACTTTATTTCAATCTCTCTGGCAGTTACTTCATCCCATTTCATTCTTTTAGCCAGAAGTTGGGTACTGCATCTATTAGGAGCTTTTCTTAACTTTATTTCAATCTCTCTGGCAGTTACTTCATCCCATTTCATATCCTGTACAATTGAACTTATTCTACCCATTTAACATCTTTATGTTCCACAGGATCTACAGAGATATTTCTCCAAAATGTATCCATTTCTTTTTTTTCCTTTTGGTGTTTCAATTCCTTTTGCCTGGTTTCCTAATTCTCTATAAAACCTTTTTTGGGTCATCAATAAATTGCTTATTCTGTACTTTTCCTAGCTGCGTATGTTCAAAGTTTTTCTGCCTGTGCTGATATTTTTAGTTGTATTTGCGATACTGATACTGCACATTACTTTTATAGTGTCTTGACTATTTTTAATCTGTTCCCTCTTCTCTACTCTTCTAGCAGTGACACTTGTCTTAACTGCTTTATAGGTTTCTCTATTCAATACTTCCATGATGGCATTCAATTTCACCCCCTCCTTTCACTTACTACCCTGTGTTATTTGTGGTAAAACCATCTGTTATTAATTTAGCTGCACAGTAATATATCCTATTTACTTCTATTATATTGCATGAATTTCTATGGGCAGTCCTAATTACTGTGTTGTTTTGTTTCATCAAACGTCTAACTTGTTGGGTTTTATTGACTTTCTGTAGTCTATTTCTTTCATTGATCTGTCCATCTCTATTAAATCAAGCAAATCTTCTCTTAGATCATTTTCTTCTAAACTGAGGGCACATTCTTTGTTCTCCATTTCCTGCGGGCATTGTATAGAAAGTTCCAGAGCATCTTCCTGCGTCACATTCTCTTCAGTTTCATCCTGTGTTATGTGTTGCTCTTTCATATGGGAACTCACTGGCCTATGGCTCCAAAACACTGAGTCAGAGTTGCCAGTTTCCTGTTTAATTCCAACTGAATGTTTGTACTGGTTTCTTATGGAAGGCTCCAAAGTATCTTCATATGGCAACTGATTAGATGTTTCCTGCACTATTGGTTTCTCCTTAATTTGGGGATTGATTGCTCTATCCTGCTGTGATGTTAAGAGTTTTTCAACACAATCCTTCACTCTGCAGGTAATCCAGAACCTCAGTTTATATTTAACTTCTCTATTACTAATCCTCTTTTCTACTTTTCCTCTTTACTTTCTTATTTTTTGTATTGTAACATTTTCCACGTCAGGATGTCTTTGCCTGTACTTCTCTTCAAATATCTTTGGTGCTGCTCTTTTGTATTGATAAGTTTTGCTTTCTCCTTTGCATAAATATTGTAACATATTAAATCTCTTTTCCTTCCCCCATGTACATATTTCTTCTTTGGATGTCTCCTGCTCTTCTTATTTGTCTTTAATTGGTGGACTTGTTGTTCTATCATGCTGTGATATAACCCATGTTAGACTTTCTACACTAAAACCCTTACTTCGCTAACTTCAGCTTCTATTTTTTTTTTAACTTCTACTTTACTCCTGTTCTACATTCCCTCTTTGTGATATCATTTTTTTATTGTAAAGTTTTCTATATCTGGATGCCTTTGCTTATAGTTCTCTTCAAATATCTTTGGGGCTGCCTTTTTTGCACCGATTAAATTTGGGTTTCTCCATTGTATAAATATTGCACCATATCAGATCTTTCTTTCCTCATATCCATATTTCTTTTTATACCTTTCAAAAGTCTCTTAATTTTGCACTTCCTTAGTCGTTTCTTTTTCCAAACAGCCCAAGGTTTCTTTGTCTATATAAAATTTTTCATAAATCTGTTGCATTAATGAACACAAATTTTTATTTGAGGCATCTGACAATTTTTTCTTATGGAAGTATTTTTCTTTCCTCTAATCTTTCAATCCTTTTGTAAATCTTCTGTCTGGAAATTCTGGGCTTCTTGCATAATAGTAACAATACATCATTTTTCTTATCCTCAACAGTCCACTCTATCGTCTTTATGGCTCTTTTTTTTTTTACTACCAGTTTTTGTGATTTTAGTGGACTGCTATTTCCTTCTACAATGGGGGTGCATCCTCCCCTAGACCTGGCTTAGCCCCCATTGAAGGAATGTTTGTGTGCCTTGAGGAGTCTACACTTTCATTTTTTCCAGTGTACTTACCAGGACTGGGCACTTTTTTATCTTGGGTCTTGTGCACTAAGCTATCTTTATTTTACTTTTAACCTATTTCTGTCCATGATACATGCTATATAAAAAATCTGTATGTATCAGGGTCATCTCAGTGAGGTTTTGTGAAAAACAGGGTCCACTTCATGACCAAGACTTGAGGATGAATTAAATTACAGCAATACTACTCTCCATTGCTTTCTGACCTCTCTCTCCATTCGGACCCCTTCTGGCTCAGTATAGGTACCTCCATTTACAATGAGTTCTGCATACAATTATGTATTGCCATTGCAGACATAGCTAAAGAATGCCTTGTGGCCTGGGATGCCAAGTTTACCTCAAATTTGGCTTTGGTAGACTGTGTCTCCTCTTAGTTTAGTTTGAAGAGAGTGCTTTTATCCTGCTGGATGCTGGCACCATCTAATCTTTGCCATGATTTTCTCCCTTCCGTTATACAGCCTGTTGATGCTGTGATGTCACCAGGGTGGCTTTTTTTTTTTTTTTTTTTTTTTGTGTTAGCTCTGTCCTTCTTCCTGGTGTATACAGCTGCCTCTACTCAACTATTAACATGCATCACTTAATAGTAGGACGTTAGCCTTAGAGTAGTTCCTGAACATTCCAGGGCTAGTTGGGGTGCCAGACTATTTTAGTTCAAAGGGAACCATTTTGTGGCCTGACCTTACCAGAGATAACATTACATGAAAAGGGTGCACAGCACACTCTCCCATATTAGTGAGGACCGGATCCAGTATGGTTGCACCCCTTGATGATGTACGGACAGCCTCATCTATGGAATTTGTGTTTACAAAATCTGCTATGATTAAGTACTTTTGGTTTAGCATTGCCTAAAAAGGCAATATGTGGGAGGACACTGTTTTAGCTAATATTCGGAAGCCTAGAGGGGAGAGGTGCAGACCATCCCTGGCAATGCACAGTGGTCTGCTGACCATCTTGTTCAATGCTGACAAACATTGCACACCCTTAGAATGACACCAGAAATTAAGCCAATTATTGAAGTCAGTCATCTTTTGTTCGTACTGTGGCATCATCCTTGAAGTAAGTAAAATGCTGTTCAATACTAGGCTCATACCAGCTGGGGAACCATTCCGAGAGGTCCAGAAGGTCTCTCTTCATATAGTCTAAGCAGGTAAGTCTCAAGTCTTTTACAGCCACATGGACTATAACAGAGTCATACTGACCTGAGTGCATGCATAATGTTGTAGATCCTAGCCGCTGATAAACTGACTGCGACTTTCTCCTTACTCAGCCTGGTGAGAGGGACAGTCTCTCTCACAATGGCGTTTCCAATGACTAGAATGTTGGATTCTGTGGTGGCTTGCCTTACAGGCTTAGAAGTACAGGCTCCATGACATGTGGCTGTATTTGTTGATATGGGTGTTTTTGAAAGAGTGCATTCAGGGTTGCCGAGGTTATGTGCACTTTGTCTAGGAGGTCTTTGGGGTTTAAGAAGATTACATTCAAGTGTCTTAGCATATGTGGGTCTATGTGTTTGATTTAAATTGTGTCTGATGGGTGCAGCGTGTACTACTGACAACCTTACTGACATTAGGAATGCTTTTATGTCAGAGCTTTGCCTACACGGACAACGTGTAAATACATCTCTCACATATATCAGTTTGAAAATGAACTAGTCAGTAAACATGAGGCAGTTTCTACACTGCCTCAGGATGCCCATATCTAGCAAGCTGTTAATGACGATAGTGGGAAAGTTCATACCCATAGCAACAGACCCTTTTTTACTGATTAGACAGTTGGAGTGAAAATATACAGCAACGTCCACAGTATCCAGTTTGCAACTCTGGGGGCAGTGCTTGTTACTGCAAACTAGTTGTCCTGTGCACAACTGGGTACTGGTGAAATTTCTATGGTGCTTTTACAGAAAAAAATGTCAACTCAAGGTGTCTGTAGCTATACAAGGCACTGCCAAACACTTGAGGGGAAACTTAAAAAGTAGAGCCTGATAATTTATGGATAAAGTACTTAGTCAGATATTCTGAAGTTAGAAGCAAATCAAGCAGTACTTACTGAAAAGGAAGAATTAGCTCGTCAAGAATGATGAAAAGAGGGAAGTCACCTGAACAGCTACTGCCTGACTACTACTAGTGTTGGTCTCACAGAGCTTCACTCTGCTGGGATACAATGCTCCTTTGCCTCTTCTCTCACCATAAGTAAAACAGAAGCAACAATCAAAAAATGAGAAGCAGGCCACAGCCTGTTTGGTGATCCAGTCTTGTACCAAATTATGTAAGGGTCTGTAGGCTTGTTGTAGCCTTTTCCAGGTAGATGCCTTCAATAGAAACCTGACCAATCAGGAAAGTCAAGCACAGACACACACTTTCCCTATCAGAAAGTCAGGAATCTACGCACTCTGCTGCTTCTTTCACAAGGAGCAAAATATAACCACAAATTCCAAGATGGCACCTATAAAGTAGTTAATAGGCTTTCAGTTCATCAGCAGTCCAAGAAATAATGGCTGTATGCTCCTTCTTTCAACCAGAAACACTAATCCCAAGATGACTACTGTGAGGCAGAATGTGGGCTCTCCAATAATTGGTGGTCTTGGAGTAGATGTTGCAGATTTTAATCGCAATAGGTTCATAGATTAGTACTATGCTAACTGCCATTTTGGGTCATTTGAAGCCTAGCCAGTTACCCCATGTGAGAATCAAACCCTGCACTGTGTCTTTAAGGTAAACACCTTAACCATTATGTCATCCTCCCACCCTAAGAGAGAAAATGGGTTAATATCCTAACTGCTGCAGTTAGATATGAAAGAGGGGGTCATTTAAGTTTTAGCTATCTTGGAAGGGGTGGGCACTTTGTATTCTGGTTCTATGGAAAACACACTGGGATGGCCAATACATTTAAATAGGTGAAGGGCAGCGATTTCACAAAATAATAATTTTGTGATTACTAACAGCCAATGAAAGAGGAGAGGGAAGGAGATATGTGGTTAAATTAACATGGGGGGGCAGGTAACTAGAAAGACAGTTGAGTTTAAAGACACAACAGCACCAGGATGGTAGTGTGGGGGAAAAAATAACTTCTGTGCTACTCACAGGAGAGACAGGTGTGAACTCTTTCCCAATTCAAATATCCAATTAAAAGCAGAATACAAGTAAAACACAGTGTGAAGAAAATTAATCACAAAATACACAACAGAAGGTAATAAAGCAACACAAAATACAAGAAAGCAAAAACAAACTAACTTTTCCCTCACAGCAAGTTGTGGCAGAGTCTGGGTGAGCTTCTTTAGTAATGTTCTATATGACTTGCTGTACTGTCACTGGGCTTTATTTCTTCAAGTCTTTTGGGTTTCTAATACCCATTCTTATTCAGAGTATGATTACAGTTCATGAAAATAGTACTGGTTCAGTCTTTGATGTTAGCCAAGAGTGCTCTTCCAAACATCAGCAATGTGCCCAGAATCGACTCCATATGTAACTCATATACAGGGTTACATGTACTGGCAGTATATCCAAACATGACTAAAATATTTTTATTACACCTATAGCTCTTATTACTATTAGTGGTATGGAGCATCTTTCTTCCACATTTTTCCTGTTTTTGCCAGCAAATGCTGATATTCTAAGACAATGTAATCACTGGCTGTAGCAGTTTAAATAATCAGTGTGAGTTTTTTTCATGGATTACTACATCTGGTTTACTCATCTATTTGTTTTCTTCTTTTTTTTTTTTTAAACTGTTGGTAATGGGTGATCCCATGTGATATAACCTAAATCATTCTTTACAATGCTTTGTGGTTCATTTTTCCACTGCTTCTAATCTATTTTTTATTGTAGTGTTTGCGTAATCCCCAATTCAAAGTCTTGCCACATTACTGTACATTTCAGCATACAGGCTCTCTGCCATGAATATATCACACCCATCAACATGACATGATTATTTCCTTGCTCACTTTTTTTTTTGTTTAAGAGAGCCTGCATTTGCTGTTTCTTCCATCTTTTCAATGGATTATGTAAACCAAAGTGTATGCAGTCCACTATCTTTGGTAGACACTATTAACCTTTCATCTTTTAGTTTCAATTCACCTCTCCTTAACCATTCCAGAGTTAAATCTTGGTCAACATGAGGCTGTTCCAGGAGAGCTCAATACTTGCTACTGTATTTAAGGTCTTTCCAGATTTTGTCCTTATCTGATCTTTCTCTCCCATCTTCTGTTTTTAGCACATTCATATGCCTTTCACATACAGTCTTATGATTTTTATCTATTTCTGGTTTGATTTCCATTCCTGCTCCACACCAAAATGCTTTGGTTAAACTAAGCAAATATGTCAACTAAGCAAATATGTCATCTTCTCCTCACATTTTAAAACTTTCACTGTGCTTGGATCTGATGAAGTAAGCAGATATATATATATATATATATATATATATGCAGCCCCACTACTGCAGATCTATATACATAATGAGTTTTGAGGAGGCCCATACCGCCTTCCCAGTGAGGAATATACATATTCGTATATACTGATTTTATACATTATAAATGTGAAACATTATTTTTTGTTTTCATGTCCACTCTATCCAATATTTTGTTGGGGCCAGCTGATCACCCCAAAACTGCAAGTTAAAACAAAAGCAAATTGATTTTATTTACTGGATTTTAATCTTAGACAAAGCACAGTTTTCAATATCAGTTTTAGTTTTCTGAATATCCCTTACTGAATTTTATTTGAATTTCTTAATGTTTTATAACTGATCCTTCATCTACTCCCAAATATTTATACACTTTCTCCTTGTCAAGTTCCTGTACATCACATTCCTGTCCCAAGTTGATATTTTCTTGGTGTCCCAACTTTCCTATTTTAAATGCTGCTTTTGTACATTTATCAAGACTTCTTACATAATCATTTGAGAAAGTTTTAACCATTTGTAGTTGGGCTTTTAACTCCTCATCTGATGAAGTACAGTTAAGTCACTGGCAAAGAGTAGAGAAGAAATCTTTAAACAAGGCTGATTTGTGAGAGCTAAATTGTAACCATAGCCTAATTTATTAAAAGTAAACATCTTAATGGGTTAAAGGCAAAATAAGCAGCGGTGACAAAGAATCACTCTGATATCCCCTTTGAATTTTTATTCCTGGGATAATCATTTGCTTTTGTCATGGCTCGGCTGCAGTGGTTTGTAAGTATTCCTTCATCAGTGAATGCGAGATGCTGTCAAATGCTTTTTATCTATCCATGCCGTATGTAAATGGCTTTACTTATCACATTATCCTTTGTTCCATATGACTTTCTTTTGTTACCCTTTTGTCTACTGGCACAAGAGTTTGTTTTTTTTCTAAGCATCAATTGTAGCATATAGTTTTCACACTGTTGGAATCCAAGTTATTGGTCTACAGTTCTTAGGACAGCTTGCAGGTTCACTCTTAAGGAGAACTACTATTTTTCCTGTTGTTAACCAGGCTGGTGTCTTGCCTGGGATGCACCTATAAGTAGCTTTTACTCGGGGCTAAATCTTTGTGCAAAGATGTTAATGCTTTCTGCCAAAAAGTTAGGTACTGTGTCTAGGCCCTGAGTTTTCCACTCAGGAGCTTCTCTTACTTTCGCCTCAATTTATCCAGCCATAATGTCATCCCATTTCATATTTTCTGTATTAGAGCTCCTTACTGTTTCTTTAAAATGTTCTATCCTTTCAGCAGCTTTACTCTGTTTATCAGGGTCAGCATAAACATTCCTCCAAAATGCAGGTTTTCTTTTTTTAGCAGTGTTTTTATACCTTTTCGTTTACTTCCTAATTCTTCATATAACCTTTTTGGGTCACCAATGAATTGTGCATTTTATACTTTTTCTTTATATTTATCTGTATACCATCTAAGTTTTTCTGCCTTTGCTGACATTTCTAATTTATTACTTGCAATAATACATAAATCTTTGTCTGTTTTGAAATTGTGCATTGCTTTTACCACACTGATCTAAGTATTTTTGATGATCTGTTCCTTTTTCTATATTCTTCTAATAGCGATGCTTCTTAATTGTTTTATATTTTTCGCTATTTGAAGCTTCTGTGGTGGCATTTTACCTATTGTTTTCATAGGTTCATACTAGGCTATCTGCCCTGGGGCAATTATAAGCCTAGCCAGATTCTGTATGGCTTACGCCACCCCTTGATTTGAGTATACTGTGCCCTTTTTAAGGTTTAGTTTACTGTGCGCCTCTAATAGTAACACGGGAGTAATCCCTGGGACAAACCTATGATCCCTCATCCACTTATCGAGATTCTTCTTGAAGAGATTCAGTGAGGTGCTCTGCCTCACATGAACTGGAATTCTATTCCAGAGCGAAGGGAGTCTCTGGGTTATGAACCTGTCCCTCCAGCAAGTTCTATTTATTTCTGTGCTGAGGTTCAAGTCCCTCGAGCATGTGGCTCTAAGGGATTTAGATTTACTGAGGTGGAGCATGGCCATTAATTCTGGCTTTGACATAGCTTTGTATGTCAGGCATAGATCTCCTCGAAGTAGGCGGTATGCAACTGAGTAGAGCTGGAGTTTTTTTTAACTGAGCAGCATATGGCATCTGTTTGAGACCCTTGATCCTCTTGGTGAGATACTTTTGGGGTCTAATTGCTGCAGGTGTCGGGTAAGGTACATCCCAAAAGGGGCATTTGTATTCTATGATGGGCCTGATGAGGGATGAATAAAGGGGGCACGATTACCTCTCTTGATCTAGATGTGAAACCCTTCGTGATGAGGTGGGCTATGTAGAAGGTCTTTCTAACCACTTTGGCAATGTGGTTTTCAAAGGAGAGATTGCTATCAACTTGGGTCCCCAGGTCCCTAATAACTTTCTCTGTACTTAATGGGTTTCCGCCTATGTGGTAATTTGTGGGCACATTGTTTTTGCCAAAGGGTATGACTATACATTTTTTGGCATTTAGCTTTAAACCATGACACTGGCACCAGTTATCTGTCTGTGAGACCTTTTTGAAGGATGTTTGTGTCAGCTGGAGAGTTGATTATGGAGCCCAGTTTGCAGTAGTCTGCGAACTTGGTGAGCCATAGTCCTCCCATGTTTGCCTGTACCTCAGAAAAGTATATACCGAACAAGAGTGGTCCCAGGACAGAACCCTGTGGGACGCCACTTGTGACCGGTTTCGAGTCTGACATGGCTCCAGCAACTCTCACTCTGTGGGCTCCGTCTTTGAGCCAGTTTGTGACCCATCTTGTGACATAGGGGTTTATATTTAAGATGGATAGCTTATCTATGATGCCAGAGTGGGGTATTGTGTCAAATGCCTTTTCAAGGTCCAGATAGGCTGTGTGGGCTACCTTCCCTTCATCTATGGCTTTGGTGACTGTTTCAAAGAAGTCAGCCAGGTTCAAAAGGCAGGATCTGCCCTTGACAAAGCCGAACTGGGTAGGATCTAGTGTCTGTAGGTCCCCAATGTCTTTGTTTATGAGCTCCATGATGATCCTCTCCATAGCCTTGCAGACTAAGCTAGTCAGGCTTATGGGGCGATAGTTTCCAGGGTCCGTAGAGGCTCCACCTTTGTGGAGTGGGACCACTGTTGCTGTACACCATTCTGTGGGCACATATCCTGTAGTGAGGCTGAGATTGTATAGCTGTTTTATTTGAGGGATTAGTTCCTCTTGTAGTTCATGCAGGACGCAACCTGGGACGCCATCTGGTCCCATGGAAGCAGTGTTTTTGCTTTGGAGAGGGCAGCCTTCACCTGAGCATCTGAGATGTTTGGGAGGCAGCCCTCTGCCGTGATAGATACTTGCTCTTTTGGGGGGTGGAGAAGTTTGCACTGAACCTGTCTGCCAGGATATTGGCGATGTCTGTGGGTTCAGTGTATTTTTTGTCGTTTAGAATCAACTCAGAACAAGTCTGGGAGTTGCATCCCAGGTTTCTAACATAACTGAAAAAAGCCTTATGATGGCCTTTGGTGTCCTGTGCAATTTTTCTCTCGAAGCTGGCCTTGGAGGATTTTATGAGGGATCGTAATTTTTTGCTAGTACTAATCAGAGATGCCTTCCCTATTAGGGATTTTGCTCTATCATGTAGTAGCTTCCTCCTTCTGTTGTACAGTTTATTTATGGCAGGAGTCCACCAGACTGGACGCCTGCCTTTGGATGACTGGGTCTTGGTATTGTTTGGGATAGCATGATCAATGCATTCCTGGAGATGTCCGTAGAATGCATTTATATAGGATTCTGCAGTTTGGGCTGTAGTTTCCACTGGCCCTGGGGCCTTGAAGGATTCCACTTCAGTTTTGAGAAGTGAGAAGTTCGCTTTTGAGAAGTTTTTCACACTGGTTTTCTGGGCTGGGGTCGGGATGTGGACATCCAGTGAAATTAATTTATGGTCTGATCTTACCAATGAGGGATATACTTCTGGTGTGGAGCATAGAGTCCCCATGTTGGTAATGATCAGGTCTAGTATGTTGTCCCCTCTTGTGGGAGTGGTGACTAGTTGTTCCATAGCATTTGAGTTTATAATTTCCAGGAATCTTTGGGCTAGGGTGCTGGAGCTTGAGTAGTGCTCCCAGTCAATGTTTGGGTAGTTGAAGTCACCCAATATAATGGTGTTCGGAGAGATATTCATGTTCTCCAATGTTTTCAGGAAAGCCGAATGGGATTCCTGACAGAGGGTGGTCTGTAGGATGCTATAAACTGAAAAGCAGTCTTGCCCACTGTTAGTTGCACATGGATGGTCTCAGATACTTCGTGCAATGCCACTAACCTGGAGGTGTGGATATCCTTGATAAATATGGAAACTCCCCCTCCTTTTGTGGTTCGGTCCGGGTTTTGGGGCCAAAAAGCATGATACGAGGTATAGCCTGGTAGTGCTGGGGTGCTCTCTGGAGCCTTGAACCAGGTTTCTGTCACTGCACAGATATCGATGTTCTCCATACTGAGGAGAGCTTAGAGTGCGTGCATCTTGAGGTTAAGACTTCTGGCGTTTAGCAGCATTACCCTTAGTTTCTTGTTCCTTGTGCTGTCTATGGGGGTGGGTTTGACTTTTGAGCCTTGCCTAAAAAAGGCACTATGTGGGTGGCAAGAGCCTTTGCCAATATCCGAAAGCCCGGTGGTGACAGGTGCAAGCCATCCTTAGCGAAGCAACGTGGCTTCTCGAGCATGTCATCCCAGGCTGACAGACACTGGATCCCCTTTGAATGGCACCAAAATTTTAGCCAATTGTTAAAATCGATCATTTTGTCTTTGTACTGTGGCATTACACTCCATTTTTGTGGTAGCACTTTATCCATTATTAGTTTATCTGCAAATAATATATTTTATTTGTTGCATCACATGCACCTCAATTAATAATCCTGATTATTGTGTTCATCTGTTTCACCAATATTCTCACATTTGGATTTTTTTTTTTTTTTTACTTTCTGTAATCCATTCCTTTTATCTATCTTAAGTTTACCCATCTCTATTAAGTCAAGCAGGTCTTCCCTTAAATCATTTTCTTCTGGATTGACAGCATCTTATTTACTCTCGGTTTCCTGTACATAATCTATAGAAAGTTCTAGAAAATCTTCCTGTGACATTCTCTTCAGTAGTACCCAGCTTCATCTGCTGCTCCTTCACATGGAAGCCCTTTGCCCATAACTCTGCAATATTACCTCTGTCGGAGTTCTCACCGATTCCTGCTCCTTCTCGATGTGCATCTTCAACTTGAGTTTCATACTGGTCTGCTACAGAAGGCTCCAGAGCATAATCATCTTGCAAATTTCTTCAGATGCCACCTATTCCACCTTAATCTGAAGACCAGTAATTCCATCAAGCTATGATACTACCTGTGTTGGATTTTCCTCTAATTCCTTCACTTCACAGATAATCTGTAACTTCAGTATGACCAGAATCATGAATGAAAAGGATACCTGGGCTTATACCCCTCAACCGATATGTATTTGGAGAAGTGCTCTGATTCTAAACTCAGCACTGGCTCCTCTACTCCAATTTTACTTCAAATAGCTCTGATTTCTACTCTTCCACTGGCATGACTGCAGAGCCAATGAGTGACTTGAGTTCTTGGAGCTTAGCATTGTCAAATAGAATAAAAAGTTCTGCCATGCATTTGAACGTGTGCACTAGTTACTAGTGGCTTACAAAGAATGAAACAAAAATGAGAAATTAAAAAACAGCACACCAGACTGCACTGCAAGCTGCAAGGGCTAAAATAATCTGTGGTGGGTGCGAATAAGCCAGGAAACTGATGCTTAAATTATCTGTGCCTGCTTTCACACTCAGTGACTGGCTAATTGGCTTGCTGTTGTGCTGTAAGTGATGAGATCTGTGTCCAGCAGTAAGCAATGGAAAGTGTCTGGCCATTGTCTCTCTGCATGTGCCACTGCTGCTAATGTGTCTTTTTGACATTCTGAGCATTTGCAAGCTACCTGCTGCTTTTATAAAAGAAGAATTCAGAGTGCTGCTGCTATTTTCCAACTCTATGCTGGGTTGCTAACAAATCCAAAGTGCAATCTATAATGAAGTATTTACATTTTCACATTTTTTTTTTACATAATCAAATGAAATTGTGCCTTTTGCAGAACCACCGCCTTTCAGAACCATCACCACTGTAGTGTGGGGGGAATTTCATTGCATGCATCCTCCTGGCTATTTTAAAATGATCCAGAAAGAGCACTTAACTCGGATTCATACTGCATGTGACTGCTGTTGCATACAATAGTAGGACGTTGGTTAAAAAGCCATCAAGCTGTGTTACTCTACTTCTGTTGTTTCCTACCATTTCATTAACCAAGGCATTCTTTTTATGCCCACTGCCTTCCAACCTTCATTTTTCTTCACTAGTATTTAGACTGGATGAAACCTGAAATTTCCAGCCTTTACTTGTGCAGCACCGATCTGCGGTGGTGATGCTGCGGTAGCGTTGTCGCCTCAAAGTAAGACACTGTCCAGTTCAATTCTCAGCTAGAGCGTCTTCTGCGTGGAGACGTACGTGAATGGGCGCACCTTCGTTGAAGGTTGTGCGTCAGGGCTGGTGACTCTGCATGTAAAAATCAACTGCCAATCATTAGCGGTCCGGAGTTCCGCTGTAGAGACCCCTAACTGGGAAAAGCTGAAAGACACAACTTGTGCAGCACTGACATTATTGTTGAAAATTCTCAAGGAGTAAGAGAAACAGTAGCTAAAACAATCATGTCTAGAGGATATGATGATACTAGTGCACAGAAGAGGAACATCTCATATTGTAAATGTGCTATGCTGAGCTGGCATCATTTAGTTTGTTAGATTCTACTTAAAGGACTGGGCAGTACATTTTATTTAAATTTAAGTAGCTTACATTTTACTTGCATTTTTAAGTGGTGGAGAAATTGATTGCTACTTAATTCGTGGAACTTCCAGCAATATTTAGCTGTGTATTTTTGTTGTAAAATATGGACCTATCTTACAAGCAAAGTCCTGTCTGCTCCCACCAAGACGGCAAATTTATGCAATATACTCAGACCCCCCGAGGCATGAATTACATACAAGCATAGCAGGCCTTAGGCATAGGCCAACTAGGTGGCCGCCTAGGGCGCCGGTCTAGCAGGGGCACTTTTCTAGTATTTATTTGATGTAGTTAGACCAGGATGGGGCCACCAGGTATTGTGGTGGGGGACGCCATGGAGTCCTTTTGCCTAGGGCACCCGTTGACCTAAGGCCGCTGCTGCATATAAGCAAAGTGCTAAGATTTTGAAGGGGCCCTGCTATTTATTTATTTACTGTCTTTTGTTTACTGTGAAATTCTGACTGGACCAAAGTCACAATTTTAGTGGGGGCAGAGGAAGAAAAAAAAGCTCCACATAAAATACATTTTTAGAAAAGAAAAAAATTAAACATTTTAAGCATCACTTTGCAGGTAATATTGACAAGTACATAAATTTATCATATACTTTTGATGTTATAATTCGAAAGCTTAGATGTTGATAGGTATGCTTAGACCAAATCACTTAGCTGGTTTAAGATAAAACCCAACAAAAATCCACCAGTGGGTATTAAAAAAAGTCATCGTAGGAACCAAGAATGCACTGCAATGCCACAGTAGGAACAATAGTTGATGTAGTCCAGATAACTTCAAAGCTTTTATTGTAGTTGTACCAGTGGCTAAGGGCTTTCATCCTCAAAAAATATGACCTCTTCAGAAAGTACAGTTATGCAAAATCTTACCATAACAGTAGATGTCTTTCTATCACCTACTGCTGCATTCAAAACTGCAGGGATCTCATGTCAAAGACAGGCTAACATCCCACCAGTATACCAAAGCCTTTAGTATGCATAGGCCCCATACATCACATGTATGCTCCTGACGCAAAGCATAGGCCATAAAGAGGACGTCATATGCTCAGAAATGAAAGTCTTGCCTGATCTTGAGCAAGACTCATGGTAATAAAGGAAGGGGACAGAAGGCGTACAGAACATCCCCTTTCAAGGAAAAGACAGGACATCCACTTTTCAGGCTAGAGGACTTGGGACTCTGGAACAGAATAGAGGAAGTCGTCTGTTTACAGGGGAGGCAAAAAGATCTGAGGAATACCCACTGATGGACAAGGTCCAGGAACACATCTGTATGAAGCATCCATTTGTGAGCTTGTGTGCTGTACTTGCTCAAAGAGCTTATCACAAGATTGTGCTCCTAGGGAATGTAAACAGCATGAACAGTCACTTGATATTGATCAGCTACATCTCAGACAAAAACAGCTCGTCTGCAAAGAAGCTAGGACCTTGTACTCCCCCTTACTTGTTGACATACATCACTGTGGTATTGTCTGTGAAAACGTTGAGGGGGCTGGGGTGACAAAGGGAATGAAAAGCCCAAAGAGCTAGAATCAGAGCCCTCTTCTTTACAGTGAAGTGGTCCAACCTCTGATGGAAAGGCCAGAGACCCTGAACCTAGAGAGAGCTGAAGGAGGCACTCCCATCCCTTGTTGGAGGCATCTGTAAACAGCTCATGTCGGGACTGGGGCCTAGAAAGGAAGCCCCAAGTTGACAGAAAATTGAAAAATCCACCACTGAAGCTCGAGCTTGAGAGACAAGGAATGAAGGGGACTGGGAAGTCTGGGGGTGGCAATGTTGGAGCCACCCTGACTTGAGGTACCACTGTAGCTTTCTCATGTGGAGTCTGGCCAGAGGGAGCATGGGAATGGTGGAAGCCATGAAACCGAAGACTCTGATAAAGATCCTAGTTGTGATTGAAGTCAGAGGACGAAGAGACTGGAAAAAGGCAGTAAGAGACAGTGCCTTGTGGGCAGGCAGAGATGCCAGCATGGGGATGGTCTGAAGCCTGCAACCAAGGAAAATATGATCCTGAGAATGGATCAGAGCCGATTTTTTTAAGTTTATGATGAACTACAGACTCTAACAGGGAAATAGTAAACAGGAAATCTTGATGCAGAGCATGGAGGGAAGAAGCTTGAATGAGCAGATCATCCAGATAGGGACTGAACTCTTCTCATCCTGCAAAAGGCAATGGCAGGACTGAGGCATTTAGTGAATACTTTGGGACGGTAAAGGAGCCAAAGGGCAAAACAGAGAACTTAAAATACAAATAAAACAAGAGAAATGTATGAATATAGGCATCCTTGAGATCCTGACAGATCAGAAAGGCCTAGGGTAGAAGGGGAAAAAAATAAGTCTGAAGAGACATCCGACAGGAAGGAATCTTGAGAAAGATGTTGAGCTGGGAAAGGTCCAGAACTGGTCTCCAAGTGCCCTCCTTTCAGGGAGCCAAAAACATTTATGATTAAAAAACCCTCCCCTACCTTGGCAAGGAACACAGCTTGAATGTATCGTGGACCAAAATAGAATGGAGCGCCTCTGGGAAAAGTGGAAGTTGTTCCTAAGGAGGTAGAGGGATGCTCAAAAAAAGGAGAAAGGGATCGCTAAACCATGAAATATCCCAGATGGATAATGGAGAGAACCCAATAGTCTGTAGTGCTCTTTAGCCAAATTGGAAGAGACAGGGAAAGAGAGGGAAAAGGAAACCTGGGAAAGGAAAGGCAAGTTGCAAATGGAGCCTGGCTTACCCTGAAAAGCAAGTTTCTGGATGATAGAAGTTCAAGTAGACTTAGCAGGAGGCACATATTTACAACCCCTTTTTTCCCTTGAGTGGAGGGCATGACTGCCTGTGAACAAAAGCAGATTTGGAGGGGTAATTTCTCTGAAAGTTAGGAATAGGAGAAGCAAATGTGTTTCAACTCCTAAAAGACTTTAACCTTATCCTGGACAAATTTGAAAAGGTCAGCAGCAGCAGTATCAGCACCAAAAATATTTTTATTATCCAAAGGAGCATCCAACAGTTTTGCAAGAAACACCCCTGAAGGGTCAAGACTGCTGGTGACATTCAATAAACATAGTAGGGATCTCTTCCCTAACCAAGACCTGTGGAATCCCCCTTGATCCCTCAGTTATAATCAACCAAGGTTTTCCCTCGGCTTCAGGAGCAGATGTTTGGTAAAGCCTCAGAGGATGTGCAAGAAGCCAGATCCATACCAGCCTCTGACAGGATTGTGGCAGAGGAACCAAAGGCAGCCACCAGACAATCCTCTGGGCTTTCACTAGCTTTGGGAGAGAGAGACATTGGTGGTGGTGGTGGTGGGGGGGTCTGGACAACCACTGTATTGGCTCTACATTTTTTGGCCTTTATCTTGGCAGACGGCTGACCCTCAGGATGGGAAGACTCCACCACTGCACCTTGAGCCAACAGCTTAAGATGCTGGTTTCCAAGGTAGAGTCGAGAGGTGACTACTTATTGGTCTTATTAAAAAAAAGCCTGGCAGACAGAGCACTGCTTATGGTCGTGGGAAGCATCCAAACAGAAAAGATACACACACAATGCTTTTATAGGGAATCTGTCTCACACTGACAGTTTCCCTTTCTGGGTAACATAAACCCAACAGCACTAAATAAAAGAGAAAGATAAGAAACCCCAAAAGGACACTCATATAAACATGGCTAGGTAACCAGCACAACAGAAGGGCATTCAGACTGATGTTCAATGGCAGCTTTCGGACTGGTGGCAAAGAAGTTTTGAGTTTGTGTCCATATGTCAACTTTGTATTCTACGCCTTGTGCAGGGAGCATATGTGGGATGTGCAGCACTTTTAAGTATTGGGCTATCCTTGACACGAGATCCTTTTGATTATGAATTGTGCAATAGTGATATGGAAGGACATGCATAAAAACTACTTTACCAAATCACTTTTAAATACCCCATCACGTGGTACATGTACCCAAGTGTGACCAGCATTACAAACTTGAATATTTCATAAAAAAAAAGTAAAAAAAAAATATCCAAAATCTGATTTTTTACATAAAGACAAAATGTATGTAAAACATCTTGAAATATCTAAAAACCTATAACCTTGCTGACCTCATCTTTAATACACAATTAATACTAACACATTGAGTCCAAGTGGATTTGTAGTCTCAGTTTTGAATTGCCATTGCATTTTTTTTGTATCCAAAGAATGTCTTGTAAAATACAAAACAAAAATTCTGAAAAAAAGATTCACTTTGCTGTATTTCTACAGTTTTGTTTGTTTTTATCTAAAGCTGTAATCTGTTGGGTGAGAGACCCGGTGGACAATTCTTCCATCTCAGAGGCATTAACTCAGTTAGAAAACCATGTTCTCCATTTGCAATAATTCGTATTTCCACAGTTTATCTAAAGCTGTATTTAAACAGAGTATTTTCAGGAGGCACATACCAAAGAACTTTCGTCCGTGGAAGTTTCTTAATGGGATGAAGAAGGATTTGGTTTTGCACAGTCAGCCGATTGAACTATTTGACAATATCAGGTTCGAATTCATGAAAATCCTTACAAGAGATAACAAGTGCAGGTTGCTGAAGTTAAAAACTGAGATTTCAACCTCAGTTAAGACCATTATTGAGGACTTTGAGGATTCTGCAGACATGAGTATGACATTTGGTTTCAGTCTTTGGATAAAAATGTCAGTAGTACATGGGATTTAAAAAAAAATAAAACAAAAAAGCTGTTGGTGAGGAACAACAGATGTTGGCAACCATTATGCTTACCCCTATATGGAAATCAAAAAGGATTTGGGTCAAAGCAGAGGATTCTGGAGAGATAGCTAAAGTTTCCGACCAGACATCAGACCACAGATCCCAAAAAATCGTGAATAGGTCCAGGCGCAAATATTCGGTGGTCAACGGGGAAGATTTTTTATTGCTGAAAGGAAGTACAGTTGTGTACCTACCATAAATGTAGATGTTCGAGTGTATTCACTATTGCAGTCATTACACTTGGGTTATCCTGCTGGCAGGCTACCCACAGTCAGCCAGAATTCCAAAGTCTAGGTCCGGCGTCGGTATGACTTTAGGCATAAATGTCGGGTTCATCCACAGAGAAGCCCTATCTGGATGGAAAATGATAAAAGGTTCCACAGCCATGAGTGCCTGTAACTCCGACTCGTCTTGCAGAGGTTATTGCTAGGAGCAGAGCTGTTTTCCAAGTTAAGAACTTTATTTCAGCTGTATTGGCTGGCTCAAAAGGCAGCAGTGTGAGTTTTTCCAAGACATAATTGAGGTCCCTTGCAGGTATTGGTGCTCTCCTTGGGGGTCTTAAGTTTTGGGCCCCTCTGAGGTACTGCCTTAGCAACGGATGTGAAAAAATAGGAGGTTCCGTATTGTAATGTGCAGAAATGGCAGAGGCATGGATTATAATTGATGAAAAGGATAGGCCTTTGTCTAGCATCTCAAAGCATCTCAGTTCAGTATTATAAAATCTGAGGAATATTTGGTACAAACGTGTCAGTTCCTTGTGCCTGGTTCCAAGCACAGAATCTTTTCTTTTCTATTTTTCTGCATAAGATTTTCTGGTACTGGGCCTCCTGGCCTCCAAAATAACATCCATCACTGCTTTAGAGAGAGGTGTGTTCTGAATGGCTACATTATCTGCCATGCTGCCAGATTTAGGGTTCTGAGTTGGCTGTGCAGGATCTGATTGTTTCGTTGGGTCAGTAAGCGAGGAATTAGAGGCAATTTCCAGGCTGGGCCTTGAGACAAGCTCTTTAGGATCGGGTACCAGTGCTGGCGGGGCCAGTCTGGAGCAATCAGAATCATTTTTGGCTTCTCTTGTCTGACCTTTAGGAGTACCTTGAGGAGGAGAGGCAGAGGAGGAAAAGCATATACTGTTAGGGTTTTCCAGCTGAATGATACAGCATGATAGTTCGTCTGCCAGAGTATTTTTCTTTCCTGGCAGGAATTGTGCTTGCAGGTGTACTTGATAAGTCAATGCTGTGTCCCACAAAGTCATGGCTTGTCTGCAGAATGGGTAGGAATGTGTGCCTCCCTGCTTGTTTATGTACCACATGACACTAGTATTGTCCGTTCTTATCAGTAGTTGTCCCGGATGAAGTAGATCCTTGAAAGCTGTCAGGGCATTTTGAACAGCTAGCATCTCTTTTTGATTGATATGAAGATGCATTTGGCTTGTGGGCCATGTGCCCTGAATACATTTTCCTGCCATGTGGGCCCCCCAGGCATAATCTGATGCATCTGTTATCGACTGCCTGGCTGTGGGTAGGGTGAATGGCTGTCCCATGTGGTGACAGGCCTGTGCCCACCATCGAAACTCCTGTTGCAGGCAAGGAATGAGGGTAATTAATGTTTCCAGACTGTGACAATGCTGAGTCCAAACACTTTTTAGATTGCATGTGAGGAAACTACAATGGTGTCTGGCATATGGAATTAGCAGAATGCAGGATGCCATGAAGCCCAAAGCCTGCAGAATTTTTCTTGCAGATAACTGGGTCTTTGTTGCTAACATTTGGAAGTAAGAAGTCAGTTGCCTTTGTCTGGCGTGAGATAAGCCATCTGGGCAGTTGTATTTAAGCTTGCACCCAGGAATATTATCTCTTGAGAGCGTACTAGTTTTGATTTCTTTTTCGTTTACTGTGTACCCCAGGCAAATTAATAATCTTTTTACAAACGCCAGATGCTTTAGTAGAATGTTCTTGTTCTCTGCTTGAATAAGGCAACCGTCCAAGCAAGGATATATTTGAATTCCTCTGTCTGCAAAATGCAATTACTGGTGCCAGGCATTTTGTGAAGACCCTGGGCACAGTAGATAAGCCAAAGGGCAGTGCACAGAATTGGTAGTGCATTGAGCCAGCTATGAATCTGAGGTATCTTCTGCAAGATTGTCTGATTGGGATATGCAGGTATGCCTCTTTTAGGTCCAAAGTTACCAGCCAAGCCTTCTTGCCCAGCATGGGCAGAAGCTGCTGCAGTCTCAATATTTTGAATTTTGGGACGTCCAGAAATGTATTTAGAATAGACAGATCCAGTACTGGTTGCCAGGCTTTGTCCTTTCTGGGTACCAAGGAAAGTCTCGAGTAAAATCCTTGTCCCTGCTCTTGCTGTGGTACTTGCTGAATGGCCCTCATGTCCATGAGGGATGAAACTTGTTTTTGTGCCTCTGCCCATTGATTGTGTGGCAGGTCTGGCATACCCTTTGCCCTTGGCAGGGTGTGAAAGTGGAACCTGTAGCCCTGGGACACTACATTCAAGACCCATTTGTCCTGGGTGATCATGTGCCAATTTTGAGAAAAAAGTGCTAGTTTTCCCCTAAGGGGGCTGCCAAAAGATAAGTGCTTGGTGCTGGCAGAGGAAAGTCATTGGGACTGTTTCCTGTATGGCTGTGATTTGTCTTCTCTGCTTTTGGAGGTACAAGCGTCCCACTGTTTAGGCCTGTATGAGCCCTGGGGTTGGGATCTGCCTCTGGGGCATCTGTATCTGCCTCTTGGTGGCCTGTCTGACACTGGAAAGGACCAATTCTTTGTAGGCCAGTTCCTGCTAAATCTGGGTGGCTGTACCTGTAAGAAATCCTTTACTGTTTGCATAGATTTCGCTTTGTCCTCCATTTTCTTCAACACCTCCGCTGCTTTAACACCAAATAAAGTATCATACTGTAATGGAGCATCTAATAATTTTGCTTTAACATGATCAGGCAGATTCTGTTCCTTTAACCAAGCATGCCTCAATGACAGAACCCATAACTGCAGCCCTGCAAGAGGCCTCCAGAGAATCAAAACCACATTGCAATATATGCTTTCCCACTTGTTCAGCTGCATGCAATAAATCCTGCATTTCCTTATTTTCTGCACAATCAGAATTTGACAACATTTTCTGTTTTAGCAGTGACATTAAGTATTGCTGATATTTAAGCATATGAAATTGACAATTTAAAGCCCTCACAGCCAAAGTAGCACAAGTGTAAACCTTTTTCCCCATCTGTCTAGCGCCCTTGAATCCCTATCAGAGGGGATAGGGTTTTTTTGCAATAGAAGCCTTGACCCCTTTGGGACCCAGAGAAATAGTTTCTGGGTCAGCAGCAGAGTTTTTATAAAGAAATTTATGTGAATCTGGAACCCTGTAGTATCTGTCTGGTTTAACAGGGACAGGGGGTAAAGAGTCAGGAGAAAGGCCGGACTCTGAAAATACATCTACAATGTCTAACACAGGAGGAATAGCCAAAGGCCTGTGTTGAGGTAATAAAAGAAAATCTCTAAACCTTTTCTTAGATTCTGAGTAGTCTTGGCTCTCCCAGTGGAAGTGCTCCCTCACTGTATGCAGGGTTTCCCCAAAAGAATAATCCTCAGGCGGAGAGACTGAAGGGATAGATTCTTCAGCATCAGAATCCTCATAAGGCGGAAGAGAGTATTCCTGTTCAGAAGAGGAGTCAGAGGAAACAGAAACCTGATCTGAAGATTCATATTCTGTCTCTTGCCTAGGCCTCTTATCAGGAGGGGGATGGGAACTCCTGATCAAGGTAATTAGGTATTCGGCCATTTTGAGCATCTGTCATTTAGGCATGAAGTCTGTCATGATGAAGCCATTTTATGGTGAAAGCGCCAGTCGGGACATTTCATTCACTTGTCTGTCAGGGAGAATGCTGTACTTGTTTCTTTGTCTTTAGAACTGCTTTAGTCTTTGCTTTGGAAGCTGAAGTAGGCTTTACATATAACTGTGTAGGTCTGAAAACATCCTCAGAAGCCAATGCCTGCTCAGCGCCTCCGGACCAATCTGAGGGAATAGTTTCCGAGTGTCCAATACCTTGAGTATTCAGAGGCCTAGCTGGCTCCACGTGGGAGTAGTCAGTGGCCTGTGGCCCTGAGGTAGTGGGCGTCAGGGGCTGCGAAAGCGCCTCATTGAGAACCGCCGTATCGGCGACTGGCCTAGAAGAGGCTTCGTCGTCGGTTTTGGACCTTGGATGCCTGTCCTTTTCTTTGTCTTTGCACTTTTTATTAACTCTGGTCATCTGTTGTTCCGACGGCATTATATAGTTAAACCTTCGGCCAAAATAATGTAAAGCAAAATCAGACACTTAATAGTGCGTTGGTTGAATCTTGCACAAAACCGACAACTAGCAACATCGTGGTCAGGGCCTAGGCAAGGAATACAATAAGAATGAAAATCCTTATGAAGTATTTGCTTCCCACAAGAAATACAATTGTTAACTTTTACTGACATCGGTCTGGAGCAAGAAAAAAAAGGGGTACTAAGCTTTATTGAAGCCTTCGTATCTGAAATTCAAATTCGAAAATCCCAGGAGTCTGCCAACTGGCACTTGCGAACTGCTTTTGCTTCGGGCACTGCACGGCAAGAAAGACTGAAGAAAATGGAGTCAGCTACATCTTTTATACCCCTGGCATACTGACGTCAGGGAAGAGGCGTCAGCAACCTACGCCAGACCTAGACTTTGGAATTCAGGTCGACTGCAGTTAGCCTGCCAGCAGGATACACCAAGTGTAATGACTGCAACAGTGAAACACGAACATCTGATGTTATGAAAGCGCCTATGCTACATTATTAAAAGTTTTTACATTCTGATTTGAGTTGCCTGGCTACTACCATTTGCTACAGCTGCCTTCTACCAGGGTTGGAGGGATATTTTTGAATTTATTTTACTCACCTTACCTGTTGGGACTAACCCTTGGGACTGTTATTTCACCTTAAACCATTATGCCAGTCTGTCAACTAAAAATCAACTGAAATTCCCTGACTGGGAATTGAAACCTGGCCGAGCCGGTGAGAGCACCAAATCCTAACCACTAGACCACCAGGTACATCACTTGGAGAATTTAAATGCGAGTTGGTACACTAGTTTTTATGGTTCTGAAGAAGTCCTATTTTTTCAAAACGAAAGTGCTTAACTATTAGTATTAATTACAATAAAATCTTTGAAGTTATCTGATATCGACTATTTTTACGACTGTGGTGCAGCAGTGCATTCTTGGTCCTTAGGATTTGATTTAAAATGAAAAATAAAGTACAATTAAAATAAAAATCGGTGGAACCAGAGAGGTAAATGTTCTCCTGTAGCAAACCCTACCAAAGACGAACTTGCTATTGGAGACCAGGTCTAGTAAAAAAGATGCAAGTACATGAAAAGACACCAAAAGTAAAAGCAACACTGATAGCACTATTAATATTTCTGAAACATGACCTCAAAAAGTTCTAGAAGACATGCCTCTAATCTGGTGACAACAAAAATAGTGTACTGGGGACCGAGATACAAATGCACTGGCAGAGGCTGGTTTTCTCTACTTTCAGACAATGAAATGCACTGACCACTTAGGGAGTGCAGGCTCTGTTAAGGTCAATAATATCCGACACAAACGAACTTAAGAGCTAACCTGTCTTTCTGAAATTATCAAAGAAGGTTGTGTATTACTTTAGCTGACTAGGGACATTTTATTACAGAATTCCACCCCCCCACCATCATTCTAAAAGGCACAGAATATGAATATACTCATTCAGAATACATTCTCGTCCTACCCTGAGGAAGTAATTAAAATTAGATTTATGGTAACATTTCAGACCAACAAAGCAGTTTCAAATGGGGCAGGTGTGATGGTATTGAGTTATGAGGAGAAAGGAGAGGGTTTCAGAATTGCATTTAAGTTCCCACCTGAAGCAGGTCTTTCACAGGTTGTGTGAACTGCTACTGTCCAACACCGCCCTCCCTCCAGAAGTGCCCGATTAGACTGAACTGAGCCACATGCGTTCATTACCCATATTACAATATGATGTAGCAGATTGGAGCAGTTCACTTTGTCAACTACTGCTTGTTGTAGATACAGCTCACATCTGCCAACCTTAATCCCAGCCATACACATTACGTTATGTAAAAACTTTTCCCCAAAAGTATCGCTACTCTGACATTGTGCCTAGTGTTACTGTTAGTTTTTTTATTTTTCCAGTCAAAAAGTACAGTTTTGTACCTACCATAAATGTAGATGTCCGATAGGTATGCATCTGCAGTCATCACATATGGGTTGTCCTGCCTCAGGCAGCCCTTGATCGGCGGATTCCAAAGTCTGGGTCCGGCGTCGGCTGATGTCGCTCCTTCCCTGACGTCACAACGCCTGGGGTATAAAAGCGTCAGCCGACGCCATGTTCCTCAGTTTTTCTTGCCCCAGATGCCCTCTAGGAAGACTAAATTTGGAAAAATGCAGTAAAAAATCCAAACATTTGCAAAAAAATATATATATATATATATATATATATATATATATATATATATATATATATATATATAAATATATAAACAAATACACCATAATAGATCCCCCAGCTAGCTAAGAGAGGTAAGCACCCTAGGAGTACCACAGAGGGGAAGGAGGGAGGGTAAACCTGACTGCAGATGCATACCTATCGGACATCTACATTTATGGTAGGTAAAAAACTGTACTATGTCCTTCAAGGATGCATCTGCAGTCATCACATATGGGTAGAATACCATAGCCAATCTGGGGGTGGAGGTACTAGGAAAGGGATGGTGTAGCTAAGATACCCTGCAGGACAGCCGAAGCAAAGCCTGCTCTGGATCTGGAATATAAAGGTAAATTGTAATGCTTGGCAAATGTATGCACAGAGCTCCATCTGGCAGCTTCTAAAATGTCTTTTGTAGCCACCCCTCTTAAGAAGGCTGTGGAGGTGGCTGTGGCTCTCTTAGAATGAGGTCTAATGTTAGCTGGTACAGTCTTTCCATGAAATGAGTAACAAAAGCGGATGCAATTTCCTATCCATTTTGAAATTGTCTGTTTGGAAATTGCTTTTCCTTGAGTACCAGCAGCATATGCTACCAGCAGCTGGTCAGTTTTTCTGAAACCTTTAGTTCTGTCCAAGTAGTAGCGCAGCTGTCTGTGAATGTCCAGGGTGTGTAGCAGTTTCTCCCCTTTGTTTTGTGGATTTGGGAAGAAGGTAGGCAAGTGAATAGCTTGCTTCAATGAAACCCTGGATACCACCTTTGGCATAAAAGTAGGATTAGTTCTTAATGAAACTATCCTGATGGAAAATTATAAAGGGCTGAACTGCCATCAGGGCCTGCAATTCTGAAACCCTTCTTGTTGAGGTTATTGCCAGAAGGAAAGCAGTCTTCCATGAGAGGTACTGTAGATCTGCAGATGCTGCTGGCTCAAATGGAGGCAGTGTTAGTTTTTCCAACACGTAGTTAAGGTCCCAAGCAGGTAGAGGTTTCCTAGGAGGTTTGATGTTTTTGATTCCCCTTAGAAATTGTCTTAGGAGAGGATGAGAAAAGACAGGAGGATCAGTATTGTACTCTGCTGAAATTGCTGAAGCATGAATCTTAATAGAAGAGTACGACAGTCCATTGTGGAACATTTCTGCCAAATATTCCAGGGTATGTGCCATGCTCATCTTTGTCGCATCTAGGCCCTTTGTGGTGTTCCAGATGAGAAATCTTTTCCATTTTGCTGAATATGCCTTCCTTGTGGAAGGGCGGCAAGCTTCCAGAATAATATTCTTTACTCTCTGGGATAGCTTATCCTGAAGAGGAGTCAAGGTATTCTCCAGGCTGTTAGTTGCAATGTTTTCAGGTTGGAAATGTAGAGTTTTGTAGCTGTGCTGTGTCAGTAGAAGTGGCCATAGAGGTAGGGGCCATGGCTTCGTACATGACAAGCTCCTTAGCAGTGGGTACCAGTGCTGTCTTGGCCAGTGCGGAGCTATCAGGATCACTTTTGGCTGCTCTGCCCTGATCTTCAGTAACACCTTGGTCATTAATGGAATAGGAGGGAATGCATACACTGTCAGATTTCTCCAGCTGAAAGAGAGAACGTCCACTTTCCACGCTTGTGGGTGGTATGTCCTTGAGCAGAAATTCTTTAGTTGATTGTGGGGGGATGCAAATAGATCTATGTCCGGGCTCCCCCAAAATTGTGTTATCTGTTGGAAAATGTCTGGGTGCAGCATCCTTTCGTGTGCATCCATGATATTTCTGCTTAAGCTGTCAGCCAGTATATTGTCCTTCCCTGGCACAAACTGAGCTTGTAGCTGTATATTGAGTTTCAAGGAAAGATCCCATAGATTCATTGCCAGCTTGCACAGAGGGTAAGAATGGGTACCTCCTTGCTTGTTTATGTACCACACAACTGTGGTGTTGTCTGTCCTTATTAGTAGATGGCCTTGATGCAGAAAGAGTTTGAAGGCCTCGATTGCATGCATCACTGCTAGCATTTCTTTTTGATTTATGTGCATGTGCAGCTCCTTTCGTGACCATTTCCTTGGATACCTCTGCCCTCCATGTGTGCTCCCCAACCTAGGTCTGAAGCGTCTGTTGTAATAGCTTGGGAGGTTTTTGGCTTTGTGAAGGGCAGCCCTCTGTTGGACTGGCTGGCCTGAGCCCACCACAGAAATTCCTTGTGAAGGCATGGGATGAGTGGGATTAAAGTTTCCAAACTGTGACTGTGCTGAGTCCATAAACTCCTTAGGTACCACTGTAGCTTTCTCATATGTAGCCTTGCCTGTGAAATCAAAAGAATACAGGATGCCATGTAACCCAGGGCCTGCAGGATTTTCCTTGCAGTCAGCTGAGTTTGTCTTGTCAGATTCTTGAAGTAATCCGGTAGTTGACTTTGTTTTTCTTCTGTGAGATAAGCCATTTGGGTGGTTGTATCTAGATCCGCACCCAGAAAGGTTATTCTTTGGGATGGAACAAGTCTTGATTTGTGCATGTTGACTGTATATCCCAAGGCCTTAAGTCCTTTATCAGAGTTTGTTGGTTGCCCGCTTGTATAAGGCAGTCGTCCAGATATGGGTAGATTTGAATCCCCTGGAGTCTGCAGTGTGCTATTACTGATGCCAGGCATTTCGTGAATACTCTGGGCGCAGTAGATAAGCTAAAGGGCAATGCTGAGAATTGATAATGCTCTGACCCTGCAAGAAATCTGAGGTATCTTCTGCAACTTTGTCTGACAGGGACATGCAGGTATGCCTCCTTGAGGTCTAGAGTAACCAGCCAAGACCCCTTGCCCAGCATGGGAAGGAGTTGCTGTAGAGTCAGCATTTTGAATTTTGGCACAATGAGATAAGTATTCAGTACGGACAAGTCGAGAATAGGTCTCCATTGATGCTCTTTTCTTGGAACAAGGAATAGTCTGGAGTAAAATCCTTGGCCTTGTTCTGAAATAGGAACTCTTTCTATGGCTTTCATTTGAAGTAAGTTTGAGATTTGTTTCAAAGCCTCTGTCCTTTGTTTTGGTGGCAGGCCTGGTATGCCTTTTCTTTTTGGCAATGTGTGGAAATGGAACCTGTATCCGTTGTCTATTATTTGGAATGTCCATTTGTCTCTTGTAATGTTGTGCTTATTTCTTGAGAATAAAGAAAGCTTTCCGCCCAAGGGTGCTTCTAATTGAGCCCTGGTTGGCGGAGTCAAAGAAGAGTCATCGAGTTTGTCCTTGTGCAGCAGTTGCAGATCCTGAACTGCCTGTCTGGATTGGAGGTTGCCATTGACTGCCTCTGTAGGAGCCCCTAGCTTGGCCTCTACCTCTGGCACGCCTGTTTCTGCCCCTTTGAAATCTTTGTGTGTCCAGAAAGGACCAATTCTTGGAAGGCCAGTTTCTGCTAAATCTAGGTGGCTGGACTTGAAGAAAATCTTTAACTGTTTGTACAGATTTTTCCTTTTCCTCAAATTTCTTTAGAACATCTTGAGCAGTGGAACCAAATAACTTTTGCTTTTCCAGTGGAGCATCCAAAAGCTTAGCTTTAACATGTTCTGGCAGAGATTGTTCCTTCAGCCAAGCATGCCTGCGTATGACAACACCTGTCATTGCTGACCTACATGAAGCTTCCAATGCATCATAACCACACTGCAAGAAATGGTTGCTAACCTGCTGGGAATTATGTACCAGATCCTGAAGGGATTTACGGTCAAGGGGTTCAGAAGACAATTTCTTATGCATTTCTTCTAACAAATACTCTTGATACTGTATCATGTGAAATTGACAATTTAATGCCCTCATAGCAAGAGTGGCAGAAGTATACACTTTTTTACCCCATCTCTCTAATGCCATGGACTCCTTTGCAGAGGGGAGTGGGTACTTAGTAGAAACAGCTGCAACCCCTTTAGGGCCCTGTGAAATAGTTTCAGGGTCAGTAGAGTGGGCCTTATAAAGAAAATTGTGTGTGTCCAGGACCCTGTAATACCTATCAGGCTTAACAGGAGCCGGAGGCAGAGTGTCAGGGGTCATACTAGAGTCAGAATATACATCATCAATCACATTTAAAACAGGAGGAATAGCCAAAGGTCTATGCTGAGGTAAATGAAGAAAAGTTCTTGGTCTTTTCCTGGAATCAGAATATTCCTGGCCCTGCCATTTGAAATGCTCTCTCATAGTGTGAAGGGTTCTCCCCAAAGGAAAGCTCTTCAGGAGGGGAGGCTGAGGGAATAGATTCCTCTGCATCCAAATCCTCGTAGGCCGAGTAAGCCTCCTCCTGGTAGTCTGAGTGATCCGAGCCAACAGAGGCCTCCTCTGAAGAAAGGGGATCAGGGGGATCCATCCTGGGCCTTTTGTCTAGAGGGGATTGGGAGCCCCTGTCCAGATGAGGCTGAGAGCCCCTTATTAAGGAGATCAGGTCCTCTGCCAGAGTTAAAATCTGTGAACTAGAAGAAGGTCCCTGAGGAATAACTCTGGGAGGCATGGTTTTAGTGTGTTTTGTAGCTTTAGCCCTGGTGAAGGCCTTAATAGACAATAAGAGTGGAAATCCTTATGAGGTATTTGTTTCCCACAAGTTAAACAATTAACTTTTTCTGACATCGGCTGAGGCAAGAAGGAGTCCCCAATGGGGTACTTAGCTTTTGAAGTCTTCGGATAGCGAAATTACAGGAGCTGGCCGACCGGCACTTGCGAACTGCTTCTGCTTCGGGCACCACGCGGCAAGAAAGACTGGGGAACATGGCATCGGCTGACGCTTTTATACCACAGGCATTGTGACGTCGGGGAAGGAGCGACATCAGCCGACACCGGACCCAGACTTTGGAATCCGGCCGAAGGGCTGCCTGAGGCAGGACAACCCATATGTGATGACTGCAGATGCATCCTTGAAGGACATCAGGACAGCATTGCTGTCCACTTTTGACTAGCTGATTATAAAGAAGTTATGTTCTTACCATAACATTCCATCTGTGTTGTCACTGCATGCTTCCTCAACCTGTGGGTTTCAGATCCGACCCACAGATCTGACTTGGCCACTTTCTATTCTGAGAAATCAAAGCCCAAGCTGCTACAATCCTGCCCATAACGCCTCATTTGCAAGTCTACCTCAGATTGAGTTTGCAGCAACCTATAGCTACACAAGCTATGTTATGAAAACAAAGACGGACATTGTAATACCACTGAATACAAGATCAAGCATGAAGATCAGCTCAACCAGAACAGCGGTTCCCATAAAATCATCCAACAGGTCTCTCATAGTTATGGATAGGGGGAAGGAGGGAGGGAGGGAAGGTTGAGGAATAATACAGTGGCAACACAGATGGAACGTTATGGCAAGAACATAACTTTTTAATGTGATGTTGTCATGGTCATTCTTCCTCAACCTGTGGGACAGAGTCCCCAGCTACAATAACCTTAGGGTGGCCCTCATGGAAGGTTATTATTTAGCACGGTCGAGCCAAAGGCAGTTGTATTCCTGGAGGTAATGTCCAACTTGTAGTGCATAACAAAGGTATGGGAATTTAACCATGTTGTAGTTGCACAAATATCATCAATAGACACTCAAGTCCAAAAAGCCTGAGAAGTTGCCACAGACCTTCTAGAATGCACCTTGATTTTGCCTGGCAATGGTCTGTTTTTAAGAATACACAAAGGCTATACAATCTCTCAACCATTTGGTAAGGGTAGTTTTAGTGACAGCTTGTATCCTTTCCTGATTTAGGAAAAGGGCTAACAGTTGTTCTGATTTTCTACAAGACTTAGTTCTATCCAAGTAAAAACGTAATTGCATTTGAACATCCAGAAGATGCTCTCACTTGTTTTGAAAGTTGGGAAAGAAAACAGGAAGGTTGATGGGATGGGTTGGTATGTAGAGCAACTCTAGCTTTGTGAAAGATTAGATAAGGGGTTATTTGGAGGAAAGGGGCTTGTAATTCAAAAACCCATCTTGCTGAGGTGATGGTCACCACAAAAACCATCTTCTATGAGTGAAGCTTCAAATCCGCCTTAGCTGCAAATTCAAAAGGAGGAAGGACTAGGGATTGTATAACCATGGTTGGGTCCCATGGGGGAGTGGGGGTCTTTGATCGAGGAGTAAAGTAAGGTGGTATCTCTCAAACATTTTGCAAAATTTAGATAAAGCCAGAGATGACGAATTTTCTCAAATATGAAAATTGGGAATAGCTGCAAGCTGAACTTTTACCATGGAGTAGCTGGCTCCATTTTGAAAAAGGGAAGCCAAAAAAATCACAAACTTTCAGAATGGGAGCAGTAAAAGGACCCATCTGTTCTTTCTGGGCCCATACGGAAAACCTCTGCCATTTGCTCTTGTAGATTTTCCTAGAAGAGGACTTGTGAGCGGAGACAAACATTTTACGGACAGGGGATGAAAGCCTGGAATGTCTTGCCATCACTGAAGTTGGAGAAACCATGCGGTTAATTTCAGTCCTTGGAGATCTGGGTGAGTATGTCCTGAGGGGTGAGACAGTATATCTGGAGCTGGGTCCAGAGTCAGAGTCAGAGGGCAAATTAGAAGGCACCAAAGAAAGATGAACCAGAATGTACAAGGCCAGAAGGGAGCAATGAGAATGACTTTTCTCTTCAACCTGTATAGTTTCTGCAGAAATTTGGGGATTAAAGGGACTGGAGGGAAAGCGTAAAGCAGACTACGGGGCCAAGCATGAACTAGAGCACCCCCTTGAGGACAAACTACTGCACTTGTTGATGAAAGGGGACACAAATAGATCACAGCAGGGTTGACCCCATTTGTGGAAAACCATGCTTGCCACTGATTGATTCAGGGACTACTCATGAGGCATCAGAAGAACTCTGATAAGCCTCTCCGTCAGAATGTTGGACTCCCCCAGAATGTGCACTGCTGTAAGAAAGCGGTTGGTAGAGAATGCCCATTGCCACACTCATCACTTTGGGTATGACCTAATTCCCCCTTGTATGTTGATATACCAGACTACTAACATTCTCCGATTATACTGCAATCTTTCCCAGAAGAAGCATAGCCGGCCTTAGGCATAGGCCAAATAACAGGCTTGCATAGGGAGCCGCTGTAGCAGGGACACTTTTTTAGTACTTACTTATTTTGTTTTTAAAGAAATGGTTTCTTTAAAATGCATTGAATGAATACAGGAAAAACTAAAGAGAAAGACAAACAGAGGAAAAATGAAGAACAAAGTAATCTGGATGGTGTAGGTAGACCAAGGTGGGGGCGCTGTGAAGCCCTTTTGCCTAGGGCACCAGCCGAACAAAGGCCAGCTCTGAGAGGAAAGACAGCTGTGTAAGGCTCACAATGCTAGAATAACTGCTCTCATCTTCAGGATACTGATATGCAATTTGGTCTCTTGGGGAGTCCACATGACTTGGACAGTCTGACCCAGATAATGTAACCCCCACACACACACACACAATCTGGGAAGCATCTATAGTCAGCATGGCTGTGAGAGGAGGGAGAACAAAGGGCCGACCCTGTATGACCTCTGGGGAATGAAGCCACCAACAAAGAGTCTCTGCATAGTCATGAAAGTTTGTCTGGAAAATTTATGGGATGCCTGAGTAATGACCATTGGACTGCTACAGTCCACTGCAAGACTCATGTGTAGGAGTGCTGTCACTAACAGCGTTATCTTCGCTGCCATGGATCCCAAACCCGGAGTACTAGATTTACAGTGGGAGCAGGGATAGCTAGAATCTGTTTGATATGAGAATGCAAAGTTATGATCCTGTCCGGAGTAAGGTAGGCCCTTGTTGAAATAGTGTCCAAATGTACTCCCATGAAGTCTATGGTTTGTACTGGCTGCACCTGGTATTTCTGACTACTGATCATTATATGCCTAGACAGAGGGCTAGCTGTAACCATCTCTGGCTTGAACAAGTAGACGCCTGGTTAGCATGGTTAGGAGCCAGTCATCCAGACATGGAAACACATGGAATCCCTGCAGCCTGAGATGGGCTGCAACAACCGCTAACACCCTGGGGGCTACAGTGAACTAAATGGAAGCAATCTGAATTGGTAGTGGCTTACTCCCAGCCTGAAATTAAGGTACCATCTGGAACGCCTGTCCATTTTGATGTGGTAGTAAACATCCTTCAAGTCTCTAGAGCACATCCACTCTTCCATACTCAGGAGAGGTAGAATGGACTGGACCATGACCATCCTGAATTCTTCACCAATTTGTTCAGGGATGTCAAGTCCAGGATCTGCCGTAGGTCCCAGTCTTTTTTGGTACTAAGAATCATCTCAATCTCAAGTAAATGATCGACCCTATTTGGTCGGGAGGGACCTCCTGGATGACTCTTAGAAGCTTTGCGATTTCTTGAGCTGCCTTTTCCCTCTGATTGAGGGAGACATTGGAGAGAACAGATATAAGGTATCCTCTGGGTATGATACTTAGCACTCACTGATCATTTGTGATGGCTGCCCAGGCTTGGGGGTGTAAGGAGAAGCACAAAACAAAAACCACAATGGCCAGCACTCCAAAATCAGCATTCATTGGTACTTTTTTGTACAAACATCAACATCAAAACATCCATATTAACAGCATGTTAAAAACCAAACTAGCATACCAGTTTCAGCTATTAATCCTTCATCAGTGCATCCTGAAGGAGAAGCACTCCATCATTCATGAGCACTGGAAGGGTCTGTCCGAGAAGGAATCAAAACCCCATGTTCTGTGGAGCCCCCCCCCCTCTGCCCTGGGGGGCAACGTCTTCCACTGTAGCGGTTATACCCCCTGCCTCTGGGGAATGTCTCCCTGAGATTCCTGAAAAGGACCTTGAGATTTTTTAAGCCACAATCCCCCCCGGTTCATGGAGAAGGACCTTTCTGGGGTAGAAAAAAATGGATTTCGATGGCAGACCAGGTCTTTCCATCTTTCTAGCATTGGGAGAGTGCGTCTCTGACTGTTGGACTGAACATGTACAAGCCACAGAGGGTATTAATGAATCATGCCTTGAAAGGTTCCATGAAATTACATAGCTGCATCCAGGCATGGCGCCTGATGGCAATGCCCAAACCGGCCACCCTAGAGGTGCCCTCTGCAGCATAGGATTATCAACCTTATAGATGCATTAGATATAGAAAGTAGAGTGGCCACTCTGGAAGAAAAGGCCTTCTGATTCTCGACAGACATGGACTCTAGGGTGGAAAAGAGTTCCTTGACAAGGTCTCTCTGCAGTCTAGTAAAATGGGACAGGTAGTTTAACACTCATAAGGTGAAAATGGACAAAGCATAAACTCTTACCGAATTTGTCCATAGGGGAAGGTGGACAGAGGAGCTTTCCTGAGCCAGCTCCTTCTTAGTGGCTGCTGCAGACACCATTTCATCTACTGGAATCCCTTTAGTCCAATGTGGTTTGTCAGTATGTCCACTCAGAATCTTGTCTGCCCTCTTTGGAATGGGCTCTACAGTTGTCTGGTTCCTTCCCTGCCCTGGTAGATATTAGGTCAATCAGAGCACCTATTGGGGGGGGCACCTAGGATGTAGATGGGTCAGATCCAAAAGCATCTGACAGCACTGTTTCCTCTGGGGTGGGGTTTTGGAAAGACCAACCACCTCTGTCAGAGTATCTCTAAGATGTCTGCAAAGGAGACATCCTCAGGTGGAGATTTTGGGGACCCTTCCCTTCCTCAAAATCAGTGTTGGTAGTGAGAGATTCCTGAAGGAATCCAGCTGCCTCCTTTTACACAGTCTCTTCCAACGGACCTCCTCAGTTGGATGATCTGGGGAGGTGTCAGAAGAAAACTGGGGTTCCACTTAAGGGATGGGTTGGAGGCTCTCCAAGGCCGGCTGTCCCTGTGGTAGATGAAAGCTTCAGACACAAGATCTGTGGGGGTGGGTAGTGGTGCCAAGGAAGGAAGAACCGAGGCTCTCCTGAGGTGATGCATGATTCTCGCCACCACTGCAAATGCAGAGGGACTCCCTCTGGAGCCAAAGCCAACAGAAAGGATGCCCCCTGTGCATCCAGATCCCTTAACTCTGAAGTTGAAGTCAGAGCAGTGCTATCAAAAGCCACGGCTCTGAGGGGAAGCGACAGCTCGGAAAACTTTGGAGTCAGTGTAAGCCTTCCAGACTCTACGTCAAGGCTCCGATTCCAAGACACACTAGGTGCAGAGTGCATCGATGAGGCCATCGGAGCTGAAGAGATCACCACTACTGGCTCCAACGTCTTGGCTCTCAGAATCAAACACCAGCAAGCTCCAAAATCGAAGGTCAAATTGGGGAAGGAGCAACATGATGGAATGGGAAGATTCTCCTCACAGATCCGGTGGGGTACGGAGCAGGCAAAATCCCCCATCTAGATCTGCGAGTAAAGAAACTGCCTCAATCTATCCACATTGTTCTCAAACAGACTACAGGAAGACCTGATGGAAGAAGTGCTCTAGGGTGGTCTAGATGGCTTCTTAGGAGAGATCTCCCTGTGGATATAGACCTCTGCGCCGAAGTACTCCACTCCAAACCCGCAAGTGGAGCTCAAGGAGGAGGACAAGGCAGAGATGACAGTCAGCCCCGATGAAGTCAGATCCCATGTTTTAGGTGCTTTCTTTACCAACTCTGACATAGCAGAAGACCTATCCTGGGAGCGTTTCCTGGCTTCTCAGGTCTCCTTGCATTTCCTGGTGGGGGGTTAAGCCTCTGAGATGGAAGGGACAGCAGAGGAGGAGGTAGAAGGAAGCAAGCCCTTAAAATGAGCTTGTAACACTGATCCGCTAGGGCATGCAGATGGAAGGCAGAAGAAATAGGACAGGAGTTGTCCAAGTAAAAGGCCCCCAGACAGTAAACGCACTCCATGTGGGCATCACACAATGGGATTTTGTGCCCACAGGAAGTTCATTTCTTGAAACCTAAAGGTTTGTCAGATTTAGGATCGGACTTGGGACTCCATAACACCAGGAAAGGGAGAGAAGAGGAAAAATTTCTCTTCTGTTTTTGAAGGAAAAGAAATAAGAGCAGGCAGGAAAGCTAAGTCAGACACCCAGTTAAGACAGAAAGGAAGGAATGGAGAACACCTAAGTACAAGACTGGGTAGGAGAGAAGATAATAGGAAAGAAACTAAATAGTAGTTTAACTCACTTGCAAAGAAATCTCTCAAACTGGAGAAGCACTGGAGCTATGAAAACCTCAAACGTATTCTACAAGCGGCAAACGAAATCTGAGGTAGAGTGGGGGAATGAGGCATTATAGGCAGAATGGGAGAAGCTCAAGCTTCGATTTTTCAGCTTGGAAAGCAGCAGAGTCAGATCTGAGGGTCAGATCCAAAACCTACAGGTTGAGGAGGAATGATAGTGACATCAGATCAACATTTTTTTTGTTTAAGAGTAATTGTTGATGTACAGAAGTCAATATAGTGATTACTGATAGGTATTGTACATCGGATTTATCTAAATACATTCAATGCCGGAATACACACTGAAATCAGGAAGACTACAGAACAAATGAATAACATATTCTAATAGTGCTACAACAAGACAGCCAACAGGTAATAAGACTGAGGGTAATTTGCTCAGAGAACCTTTTTTTACTTAAAAGTATATGTGGGTCCTAGGGGAATATGCTATTTGTACAAAGCCATTTACAATGAATTACTGAGGGTCAAAGTTTGCAAACTGAAAGCTGCTAGAAATTAACTGCTTGCCTACAGAAGTGAGGCGTTATCATTAAAGTGAAAAACTATGCAGGTAGCAAACAGTTCAATTTATGGAGCTGATGACTTTATCCCCAGCTGCAATGCCTACTTAACTGGTACATAATAACTAAGGAGGGTACAGGACGGATTTTCTGTAGTATGTGCAACCCATGTGCTTATCTTCTATTTTACAATTTGATTTATGTTTGAATATTAAAATTTCTGTGGCTACTGGCTTTCACTTGTGCATATTTGGCAAATTCATTGCTGCAGGCTTCCGTTTTCTAACATGTACCCAGGTCTTAACACACAGCCTCCTAGGTAGTATGGACTAGACCTGTCGAAAAAATGAGACCTGACCTTTCCTTGAATATGGTGATATACTGGAAATAGAACAGCTGCTTGACAGACTGCATAATTTTCCCTTTTATTTACTATTTCTTGAAAACTTCTTGGGGGAGGTAACCAAAGTGGTTGTCTCTCTCTAGAAGTGCACTTAGATGTTGACCCTAAACATCCTCAAGTGAAGACAGCATTCTTTAATCAGTGTTAGCCAACCTGGAAAAGGGACTTCTGCAAAACAGTAAAATTTAATGGAATGCTTCCCGACTTAGGCAGTTGAGAAAGTTTAAATAACATTTCACCTCACAGAGTTACATTCTCTATTTTAAGATACTATCTGATACAATACTTGGTCTGATGATTATAGGTTCATAGGTAGGTACTACGCTATCTGCCCAAGGGCCTACGTAAGCCTAGCCAACAAGGTTCCCTGGCTTACGCCACCCAAGTTAACAGTACACATCCTTGCAGAAGTTAACAGAGTAAATTTATTTTACCAAATGTGTTCATTTCTCCATTTATTAGGGTAGTAGTAGGCCTTGGTCTTAATCTGAATGGAGATATTCAAAGACACAACTGCTGGGTCTGTCATTGGAATTTTCTATAAATATTTCCAATGTTCCTGTGACCTAGGAAATCAGACAGGCTTTCTGCTTGTAATGAACAGGAGTCTGGTTCTAGTGAAGCATTACTAAAAATGTCCTCAAAAGCTTGCATCACAATGAGACAGAAAAATATTTTGGTTTATCTTTGTGGAAAAGTTCCACAGACTTTAAAAAGTATCTTCTCTGAGGGGCTATAAGGTCCTTTACTTTCAACTAAAAGACACATCAGCTCCTCAAAGAAGATACCCTTACTGGAAACACCAAGAAATGTTGTTCAGTACTCCAACATGGGAGAGTAAATCTAGTTAGTGTAGGACAAAACCTTCCCCTCCTAGGTCAAACTCAGATAAAGCCTCCGGGAAGGGGAGGTATCTCTCGCCCCCTCCCCTTCTGTTATGGTGTAATCTCTGCCTCTTTGCCAAGTTGCTACACACACTTCTGCAAACTTCTTATAAACCAAGCAGTATCCAGACACACAGTTCAAGTGGTAGCAGGGGTGTCTGCCCAGACACAGCAGTAACGGGCCTAACAGTGAAGGCTGACACACAATTCAATGGAAGACCCACTAAAACAGTAGGAAAGTTAGGAGGAGATGCTACACAAGAAGGATCTCTGAATTCCAAAGGAAAGTGCTCTCCCATCCTCAGATACTCAACTCTGAGGTCTGGCTCATCTCCAAGTACCACTTCAGTATCTGCCTATGTAGGGCCTAGCACTAACTCAGCAACTGCCTTGACGACCAAGGGCTGACGCATCTTTGCCTCTCCAAGACTGAAACCATAAGGCTTAATCAATATTGACATGATCTCTACTGTCAGCTACACTCCTCCCCAAGTTTTCTCACTGATGTAATCCTGAGTTTCTCTGGGATTTCCTGACTTCTTCCTTCTGTACAGCAAACAAATTAAGGTTTTACAATGGCCGTAGTCGGTTAAATCATGATTTTCCCCAGCAGAAAACATTGAAATTGATAGTTCTGTAGAGGATTCTTTTCTGCAAGCACATCTGTTACTCATTTCCGGAAGCATTATTAGCCATTGAAGAAAAATACCCAAAACAGCTAGCGCAAATAAAGTAACCTAAGAAGGAATATACAGTGGCCAACACACTCAAATGAGAAAAATTACTGTCTGCCTTGCAGCAGGATAGAACATAACAGAATAGGAGGATGGTGTGGACCACTCTCCAATTACAGTCAACTTTTTTAACTGATATTCAAAGTGGGGGGAAATCCTGCACCCATGTGGTGGCATCTGATTGCTCCTGAAACCTCACCAGAAGACTGACATCGGGCTGTACCTAAATCCCATATATTAGAAATACACAAAAGTAATGGATCCTTTCTGACGAACATGTTCCTGAATTACTGGAAATGGAGATATACCTCAAGTCGATTGTGATCATACTAGAAAGAAACAGCAGGTATTTTCCAACCTTTTAGGTGGGGCTGATGAATGCAAAGTCTGGCTAACAAGTACAGCAGTAAAATATTTACTATGGGGTTACTCCATCGACCTGCAAACAAGGCAGCATGGATGGTTTCTACCTTGTCAGACTCAGCAGGAGGGGAACCACTGATACCTGGGCTACAAAGGTTCTATCAGGGTGACCTTGGCCATTCTTTTCAGATCTCTTGTAGTGCCTTGGGGATTACGAGAATGGGAGAGAACATGAAGAAACAGGCCTGCCCAAGGAAAGCAGAAGGCATTTGTTGTCCTCTTCTCTCAGTGGTATCCCCTGTTGTAGTATTTGCTTAGTTGCCTTCTGGCAAAACAAAAAGGTGCATGTCTGTCATAACTCATTTGTGGCCTAGCTCCAAGAGCACTTCCCTCTTTAGCATTCATTTACAGGAGGTCCATTTGTGATTTGCTTAAACTGTCTGCCAGACTGTTGCCCAAAGAAGGGATGCACTGGGTCCTGGTGGTCTTCCCAATCTCCCGTACATGGTTAGTCTGCACAAATAAGAGTGCTCCCCACTTGCTTATGTACCACATCACGGTGGTATTGATAGTTCTAATAAGCACATGAAAGGTGAAAAGTTCCAGAATTTGATCAGTCATTGGGCTTTTGCAAGACAGAGTCCCAAGAGTCAGTAATGTAACTGAACTACGAAGATCAGCAGAAGTCAAAATTAAAGAACAGATGCAGGAAGTTGGTAGGGCTTCCACAAATTGAAAAAACTTGAATCCTTCACAGAAAATAAATGAACTAAGGAATTTATTTATTTATTCCAGTTTGGTGACCGGGGAGGTCCACTGGGCTCGAGAGTCCGTTTTCAGTGGAGGCCCAGGGAGAAAAGCTCCACAAAGTTACATCACATATTGAATTACCACAATACAAAGTTACATTACATACTGAAATAAAGAAAAATCATTTGCATTACAGTCAATATGTATTCTTACAAAACACAGCAGGTAGAATAGCAGATGAATAGGTATCATTCAATAAGTAACCAAGATATTAAAGACAAATTATCCAGGAGGATGACAGGCATAGAGCATGAGGCTGGGTGCAGATATTGGTTACAATTAATAGTCTAGGTCTCTGAGAAAGGTTAGAAAGGTAAGGAGGTTAGCCAGGAGAGAAGGAAGAGGAGAGCTTGGGAGGTATGGGGTGAAGAGCGTAGTGACATTTTCTGTGAAGAAACAGGTAGGAGTGAAGTTGTCTTTTGAAGGTGTGTAGGTTGTCACAGGTCCTCAATATAGAGGGCAGGGCATTCCATTTTTTAGCTAGGGCAAAGGAGAGTAAAAGCTGACCAGCTGGGCGCTTAGGTTTGTAGATGGAAATAAGGTTTTGGTGAGTGGATCTAAGGGGTCTGGGGGGGCTACATGGTTGGAGGATATTAGGAAAAGTGGGGCAGCTGGTGGGTTGAAATAGTAATTTGTGGGCTGAGACAATTTGGAGGAAGTCTAGTTGATTGGGGAGTTCAAGCCAGTTTAAAGTTTGTAGGGAGGAGCAGTGATGAGGAGTTTGCTTTTGTGGTGAATCTGGAGATTTTATTGTAGCATACTTCTAGTTTGGAGGTAAGGGTGGAAGATAGATTAGTAAGCAGAGGAGCTCCATATAGAAGAGATGGGAGGAGATAAGCAGTGGCCAAGGTATGTCTAGTACAGGGAGAGAGGAAGTGATTATTCCTGTACAGTATGCCAAGTTTTGTGTGGGTTTTACTGATGTTAAGTTGAATATGGGTATTGAAATTTAAGTGTTCATCGATGGTGACCCCCCCAAGAGTTTGGCGGAGGAAACAATGTCAATGATAGAGTTGTTAAGGCTGGTAATTTGAAATTAGTTTTTAACAATGGGAGTGGATTTAGAGGGAGTGAATAGGAGGATCTTGGTTTTGGTAGCGCTAAGTGAGAGGTGGTTCTGGTGCATCCATTTTTCAGTGGTTGAGAAGGCAGATTGAGTTAGAGACTGGAGTTGGAGGCAAAGCAGATCAAAGTAGAATTGCCTGCGTATTGGACAATTTTGGTATTGGGAATGGCTTTGTGGAAATCATTAATGAAGATGTTAAATAGTAGAGGGCCAAGAATGAAACCTTGGGGAACCCCTGTGGGGGTGGGAAGGAAGTTGGAGGAGGATTGGCTCCATTTCACTGCTTGGGACCTGTCTGAAAGACAGCTTGAGAACCAGGAAAGAGTTTTTGGGGAGATGTTGAGCTTAGACAGATGGTTTAGTAGATGGGTGTGAGAGATGGTGTCAAAAGCTTTAGATAAATCTAATAGAACAGATTAAACTAAGTTACCAGAATCTTGAGCTGAATTGATAGTGCAAAAAGGAGAGAAGGGCTGTGTTGGTATTGTGTCCAGGGCGGAAGCCGTGTTGGGTAGGAGAGAGCAGTTGGTGTTCAGTTAGGAATGGCATGAGCTGCATGTGTATGCATTTTTCAAGAAGTTTAGAGATTGGAGAGAGGATGGCTATAGGGCGGAAGTTGGAGGAGAAGTTACAGTTTTTGCCACCCTTGTGGAGTGGAAGAATAAAAGCAGAACGCCATAGTTTGGGTACATAAGACTCTAGTAGTGATCTATCAATCAGGATGCTGATAGGGAGAGCAATACTGTCAGAGGAAATTTTTATGAAGGAGGAGGGAATGTTGTCAGGAGCATTGGTGCAAGGTTTAAGTTTGGAGAGAAGTTTCTTTATGAGGTAGGTTTAAGTTCAAAAGTAGGAGGTGTGGGAGGAGAGGGGTAGGGGGATGTTATTTGGGAAGGTTTTGGTTAATTCAGCAATAGAAGAGGTGAAGGTGTTAAAAAGCTTGGCAATTTCTTGGTCAAATTTGCTAGTGTCAGGACAAGGGTTATTTGTGGTACCAGGTTTGAGAAAGAGTTAAGAGAGTTCCAGAACTGTTTGGGATTCTTTGTGTGATTTATTTGTAAGTGGGTATAGTAGGATATTTTGTCTATAATGACTTGCTTTTTGGCTAGGTTTCTCAGCTGTTTGTATCTTAGTAAGAATTCAGGCTGTTTATGATGGAGATGGCTCTTCCAAGATTTGTCTCTTTGTTGCATAATTTTTCTTGGTTTCTTTTGTAAGCCAAGGGGCAGTCTTTGGCTTTAACTCTTTTGGTTCGTATTGGAGCTAGTGAGTTTAGGACAGAAATGAATGTAGAGTTGAAGTCAACGGCTTCATCTAGAGGTAGGGTTTTTAGTGGGTTCCAGTTAGTGAGTTCAAGAGAGTCAGGGAAGGTAGAGGGGTTAAAGTTAGTTAGGTTAGGAGTATGTAGGAGCTGGTGGAAGTATGAGGAAGAGGATGTGGCTCTATGGGTGAAGGCAGGGAGGTGGTCTAATGGGTCGGGAGTGACACCAGATGTAGTGATTTTGTTAGGGTGAGACACTAGGATCCAGTCTAGGATGGAGCCTGGGTGGTTGGTTTTAATGGTCCTAGTAATGGACTGAATAAGTTGAGTAAAGTTGAAGAGATTGATGAGGTGGGATTAGGGTCAATGACTTTTTGCCAGTCAATATTTACATCTCCCATTATGTAAGTTTCGTGATTAATATTTGAGCAGGTCCAGGAGAGGAAGTCTTCCAAGGTATTGGTGTTGTTACCAGGGGGAATGTAAAGGGAGATGATGCAAATACTTTTATGATCATTTAATTTTGGAATGCCAATCACTAGTTCAGCGTTATTAAAGGAGGGAATAGGATTTGGGAAGGGAGTAATGGATAAATGATTAGAATAACTTAGTGCTACTCCACCACCTCTTATTTAGGTGGTCTGATCGGAGGCATTGAAATCTAGGGGGGGGGATTCTGAGCGTTGTGTGGTTTTAACCAGGTTTCAGAGATGGCTACTATGTCAGGTGAGTTATGGTTGAGCCAGGCATGAAAGAAGGTAATTTTATTAGCCAAGCTTTGGGCATTGATGGTGAGGAGTTTGAGGCGTTTATGGATAGGTTTGATGTTAGAGCTATGTTTTTTTGTTTGAGAAGTGTTTGGTCCAGGGTTGGGATGAATGTCACCTGCTTAGAGGAGATGAGAGAAAGTGAATACGTTTTTTAGGAATGTGTTTGGTTAGGAATGGATGGTAGGGTGTGGGTTTGTGTTTGCAGAGATTACAGGGGATTTGGAAGATTTTTAATGTTAATAGGTGGGGTGGAAGGGGGTTAGAGAGGCAGAGATGTTGTAGAAGTGACTTGAATGGTTGGGGTATGGAGGTGGAGGGTGTAGGTGGTGGTTGGTATAAGAGGTGGCATGATACAGAGGAAGTAGAATGAGGAGTAGGAGTGCTGTATGGGTAAGGATTGTAGTAGTAAAAGAGAGCATTGTAGATGTAGTTTGATTTCAGGTGAAAAGATTATGGAGGTTAGAGAGAGATAGGAAAGGCAGGTGGATGGGAGGATGAGTATTGAGTAAGGTGGAGAGGGTGGAGCAATGTTGTGACGGATTGGGTGATGTAAGAGGGAGAAAGTATGGGATGGTAATAAATGTAGGAGCACTGGAGATGGGTGGGAATTGGGGGTAGGGTAGGGGAGCGGAGTGAGCCCGCAGGGTGAACGGAGCGGGATAGTGCAACAGGGCAGAAGAGTCCAGCTGAAAAAGTATCAGCCACTGCAGGTAAGAGCTGAGGTAAGTAGGAGAAAGTACTGTAATGCTGGGTGGAATTTGATAGAGATAGAGCAACACAGGGGAAAAGAAAAAATATATAAGGTTGGGAAAGTAGAGTAAAGTTGTGGGATAATTGGCTTTAGAAGTATTTAGAGGTGAAGATGGATAAAAAGAAAAAAATTAAAATAGAATAAGAGTAGGCAAAAGGCGGGATGGTGCTGCCACCTAGTAGAGAGAGGAGAAAAGGCAGGTAGAGAGGGATAGGGAAATAAAATAGAGCAAATGGACAAGTGACTATGGTAGAGAAAAGTAGAGGTAAACAAAATAAGAGGGTAAAGTCTCCAGTGGGATGCAATAAATGGGATAAGAAGCTGGAGGTCAGTAAATACCAGTAAGAGGGGGATTTTTTGCAGTCTGTGGTAGGCTGCTGAGTCACACACACCGAGGGTAAGGGATTCCACACTGCGGTTCTTTTCGGGTAAGCCCAGATTAGTGAGCAGGAAAAGTCCAGGTAGGCCGACTTGGCTTTTGCAGAATGCAGTCCGTATAATTCGGGAGGTAGAGACGGACCTTCAGGAGAGGAGTACTGTATAAAAAAAAAAGGGGGGAAAAACAAACAAATGTAAATATTAGGGAGAAGAGAGGACAAGGAGGAATGTATGTATTAGACAGTATATAGGAGATGGAGTAGATATAGAGAAAAAATGTAAGGAAGAAAAGTGATGAGTAGGTCTGGAAAAAGGGTATAGGTGAGGGAGAGTTAAACTGAAGGAAAAGATTAGAGAAAAACTGCTGTTGAAGGAGAATGCAAGAGAAGACAGGGAGAAAGAGCAGCATAGAAAGTCTTATTATTACCACTACCAACTAGTACAGTCCAAAGTCAGATGCAGCTATACAATTTAGATGTTTGGTAAAGGGAGTAGAGAAATGCAGTAGTGCAATAACAAGTTCAGGCAAACTGATACATTTGAAACAAATTATAAATGCACTGTACCTCTACACAATGTGTAGAGGATGGCTAGGCAATTTAATATACGAGAAGTGTAATTAATACCGTTGCAATCTATCAAAACTTGTAGAATAAACTGGGGAGGCAATATATGACTCTCAGCAGTTCAAAAAGTGGCTAGGCAAATATATAACAATAGCTAAATAAAAGAGGCTAGGCACTGTACAGTTATTATAAGCTAGATAATAAATACTAGCTGTTAGTTAAAATAAGGAGATAGGGCTGAAAAATGCCTCTAAAAGGAGGAAATGTATCAAGAAACTGTGGGTGAAACATCAGTAGCGTTCTGTGCTACAATGTAGCGAGAGTTGCGCTGAATGGGAGCATTAGCTAAAAGAGCGCTTACTCTGAGCACCTGAAGGGGCGTTCTTGATAAAAGATAAACAGGCTCTGGAGTAGTTGCAATACGATGCCTTATAGGATGGCGTTCTAAGTTAGAAATGGATAAAATAAAACCTTAGGTCTTTAGGGAATGGCGTTCAGGATTGAAAAATATAAAGATAACAACCGGCACAGTACGATATTCCAAACAGTGTTTGGGGAGCCGTTCTTGGTGACCGGGGGGAGGGAGATAATGATGTGCACTTTGGTGGAAGGTGTACCAATTACAAAAATATAATATCAACAGGCTTAGGAGTTAGTTTCTGTAAAGCCTTAGAGGGCAGTCACTGTAGGATAGGGAAATAAAATGTGGGCTGCAGTATGAGTTACGGGTAGCGCCTTTAGGAAGGCTTTGCATAAAAGGCAGCACCTGGAGTCAGTGGTAGAATAAAATGAGAAGCTCCTGCAATACTCGCAGAAGCTCACTGACTGAGACAGTAAATATGAGAGGCTCCTGTAGCACTCGCAGAGCTCACAGACCTGGAGTCAGTGGCAGAATAAAATGAGAAGTTCCTGCAGTATTCGCAGAGCTCAGAGACCCGTTAGGTACAAACTGCATGCAGCAGAAAAGGTCGCTAATGACATGCTTTTCTTAGGCACTAACTCAGGAGGAAGTGTAGTCGCTACTAAGCGCTGAGGGGAAGAAAAGATCCCAAACAGCTGCAAAGTACAAAATAAGCCAAGGGTAAGCTGAAAAACTGCACCCATTTGTCCCAGTTGAGCAGAGTACTAATCACAGAGCAGTTCAAAGTTAGTACAATTAAAACAAAGCAGTTTCCAGACTAGCAGTTAATTACTTCTCTAGAAATCGCATTTAAGCAAAGCAAAGTGTAGACTAGCAGTTAAATTCCTTTACTGCTAAACAGAGCAATTAGTTTAAGAGAAACACATTTAAACAGGCAATTGCAGACAGTATTCTAAAATAAGCATCAGACCATTAGCTCAAACAAATGCAATTAAACAAGCATTAGGCAAATTTGGCAGATAAATTCATCCTTAACATCAGAGCAGTAAAAAGAATTGTTATTCTCTACAAAAACATACCAGGGGGTGAGCAAAGCAGTACTACCGTGTAACCAGCCCAGTAGGGGAGGGCAAGGTGGTGTATCCTAATCGGGAGTTCGAAATAAAATGGCACCGAAGAGGTAGTGGCATCTACAAGTAAATTCTGGGGAGGTGGTAGGTAGAGGGGGAGGGGATAAATATGGTAGAAAGAGTGTGCTGGGAGTTTGCTAGGGAAGAGAGGTGGGAGGGAAGGATAAAGGAGGAGTAGAGCAACAGGGCAGAAGAGTCCAGCTAAAAAAAGCATCAGCCACTGCAGGTAAGAGCTGAGGTAAGTAGGAGAAAGTACTGTAAGGCTGGGTGGAATTTGAAAGAGATAGAGAAACACAGGGGAAGAGAAAAAATATATAAGGTTGGGAAAGTAGAGCAAAGTTGTGGGACAGTTGGCTTTAGAAGTATTTAGAGGTGAAGATGGATAAAAAGAAAAAAATTTAAAATAGAATAAGAGTAGGCAAAAGGTGGGATGGTGCTGCCACCTAGTGGAGAGAGGGGAAAAGGCAGGTAGAGAGGGACAGGGAAATAAAATAGAGCAATTGGCCAAGTGACTATGGTAGAGAAAAGTAGAGGTAAACGAAATAAGAGGGTAAGTCTCCAGTGGGATGCAATGAATGGGATAGGAGGCTGGAGGTCAGTAAGTACCAGTAAGAGGGGGATTTTTGCGCTCTGCGGTAGGCTGCTGAGTCACACACAGAGGGACAGGCTAGCAAATAAGGATGTTTAGATAATTGAGTTTGGTGTAAGGCTACATACATTAACTGAGAAAAATAGGTAAGGGATTCCACACTGAGGTTCTTTTTGGGTAAGCCCAGACTAGTGAGCAGGAAAGTCCAGGTAGGCTGACTTGGCTTTTGCAGAAAGGAGTCCGTATAATTCAGGAGGTAGAGGCGGACCTTCAGGAGAGGAGTACGTTTATGGTGAACCAATCTTATTTAAAGTTTTAAATATTACAGTAAAATGATTCCATTAAATAGAGTGCTGAATTTTTGTTTGGTACTAAGTGCTAGCATTCATTTATAGGAGGTCCAGTTGTGATTTGCTAGCTCATAAGAGATGCTAACATGTTTGGGGGTAGAACAAAAATACTTTTCTTTCTCAACTCTCTCACAATTAACAAACAAACTCACTTTACTCATTAAAACAGCACTATGAATATATAACTTAGCACACTCATCCCTAATAATAAATCAGCATTTCGAGACTACAACAAAATTAATCCATCAATTATGTCACTTCCTTTTATACACATTCTTTGCAAATTGTTTATAAATTTTTACAACTTAAACAGTGCAAATCACATCAAGACTTAATTAATAAACGTGTTTAAAAGCTTTACAAATTTAATTAAATATAGAACCAAAAACACCTAAATAGTACTTATATAATTTTCTGCCTCAGTTTTAAATAACTTATAATAGATGTACAATCGTTAATTCTTGGTGATTTAGTGGCATTCAATCCAAGTTGCCATATCAATGTGAATCTAGTAAAGCATATCCTAGACCCAAGTTGAACCATCCACCTTATGGTTTGCAACACTGTTTGCCAGAAGGTGAGGCCACCTAATTTTTACCACCAAATCGTTCGAGGGCAACACTCCTAACAGAAGGGAAGATTTTTTTTTAGACATGCATCAAGTCGAGCAACAGGAGAGAGAGTACAACCAATACTATCATATGCAAGCACATCCAAACAACAATGCCTCAGAGACCTTTGAGGAGGTCCAAAAGGAGAAAAGATATTAAAAAGAGCAATTTTGTTTTAAAGACACATTTATTGAAGTGCAGAGAGTGATAACACTAAGATACTGTCTCAGTTTAAAATTTACAAATTTTAGTAACTTGGAGAGGAATTATGATTTTTTTTTTAATCTCGACTTAGTAAAGGTTTTACATTTGTACCTGATTTCACAACAGATATAGCCTAAAGATGTTTACAGCTGAAAATGCATATTCATCAGCTAAATTTAAAGTTATCTTATAAAGACAAAGATTCTCCTGTGATTAGCAAAGAGTTGAGAAAGAAAAGTATTTTTGTTCTACCCCCAAATATGTTAACATCTCTTTATGAACAGTTACGTGAAGACCGCTTCAGAAGGACTGGGTGTACAGCAAGACCAAAGTTTGATAATTTAACTCATGGGGACAGAAACGCTCTGGAAGTTTTGAGAAATGACAAAATGGTCAGAGTTATGAAACCTGACGAGGGTGGAAACATTATGGATTATTGTTTACATGCCAAGGAAAATGTTGGACATTTTGCAAGATAGGCAGACATACAAGTGTGTTTCAAAAAATAAAATCACCCTGGCTTACCACAAACTTGCTATGTTTTTATTAGACATGGTTAACCAAGGGAGTATTACTCGAGAAGTTTACAGATTTTTCAAAAATCTGTTTATGTTTATTTCTTTGTTTATACATAAAGCACAAACACAGTAAAGACAACGGTCAACAAATAAATAATACTTTTGAGTAATATTACATTATACATACAAAACTACACACAATAAAACTAAGTAACTTTATACAAACGTGTTAAATGCCCATTCCAAAAAGCAAGACAAAAATACAGTACTTAATTTAATGGGATTTTGAATGCCCAGTAGTTGTATAAGTGAAAAGAAAACCAAGGGTGTTACATTAAGTTTAACCAAGACAGAAATATGTCTTGAGGATAGAGATAAAACATGCTATATTATTATTGCAGAATGTGGTCAAATGGTATATTCCAATCATCGATAAAATGTGAATATTGTTTTTGGTGATGCATTAAGTACTTGTGGGCCATTAAGTATTTGATAGCCATTTGTTTAAAGCCTATCCATGAAAGTATAGATTTATTTTTCCAGTTCTGAGTGATATACAGTTTGATTAATGCAAATGTAGTAACTAAGATGTATGTTTATAGTTTCAAAAACCTTGGAGGGATATGTAAAATGGCACATTTCCAGGAAAGGGTAGACTTCTCATAACCCATGAGTTTAACTTTTAATGAGCACTAAAGCTTGTAAGGGAAGTTGCAGCTTCAAAATGTGGAATAAATCAGCCTTCTGATTGTCACAGTATGTACAGAACGGTGAGGTTGAAGTGTAGAATGTATTTAATAGAACTAGGGAAAGGTATGCATTGTTTAATAGCTATACACAACTCTGATACTTTTTTGAATGAGATAGACTTTGAGGTTATTTGGATAGATCGGGTTACATGGTTAGGTGCGACTGTTAGATCCAGGTCAGTCCAGTAATTGGATTGGAGAAGAGTACATTGTCTTGGAAGTTAACTGAAGTTACAAGTTTGTATGAATAGGAAACAATTTTTTTCTTCATTAACAATGATCTTCATAGTGTTTTACAAGTTTGGTAGTCAAATTTAATTTGGGATCATCCAAAATTTTAACAGACATAACTTTAATTTCTCTCAAAATAATGCAGCTTTTGAGAGGGTCCATCACCAGTCTCATTTCAGTGATAGACTGATTCCTGAAAAGACAGATATCCAATAGACTTTTCTCTTTAAGGAGTGGGAAAGTATTTAGGTTAAGCATTTTGTTGTAGAGTTTAAGATTTGGATTAAGGTGTAATGGCTGTAAAATATTAAAAGCGCTAGACAAAGTTTCAAAAAATTTTTGTTGATTAGTTACCTTATTCTTTAAAGATGCGTGCAGCTTGAAATTCTTCAAGTTCTCTTTACTAAGGAAGGGAAGAGCTTTAGAAGTAAAGTTGAGAGATTTTACATAGTTGTAGAGTTGTAGAATAATTCTATCAAGGCTGTAACCAAAGTCTTCCTCTTCGGTTTGTAATCAGAGATTGCCAGTAACCTGCTAGAGTTAACTATGTCGCAGTACAATTTAAAATCAAGGAGGCCAATCCCTCCTTTACTCTTGGGGTATACCAGATTTTTATAGGCAATTCTGATTGATTTGGGAGACCATACAAATCTAGGAAGAGATGAGTGAAGCATTTTAAAAAATGTTATACACCAAAAAATTAGAAGCATTGAATACATACATATATTCTTGGCAGGATGTTCAGTTTAATACTGGCTACTTTTGCCAAAAATGAAAGTTGCAGCTTACCCCATTTAAGTAGGTCTTGTCAGAGTTGTCCAGAGTTTTGAGATATTACTTTAGGAAGTTTACAGATTTTTAATGGTGGACAACCCTATCATTCTGGCAATCTTTGGAATACCAAAGATTCATAAAAATTTACAAGACTCTCCATTAAGGCCAATTGTTCCTGCAAAGGGTTCTAAGACCAAAACATTAGCAGCATGTGTTGACTACCATTGTAAGCATCTGGTGAAAAATAAACTGCACATTTTAAGAGATTCTTGGCATTTTTTACAAGAGTTAAATTGTATTACTTTTGAAGCTGACTTTACAGTAGAGGTCTATCTTTTTTTCTGTGATTCTCCATAAATTAGGTATGGAATATTTTTGGAAGGACTTAAGGGATGATGACAGATGTATTAAAATGGGTTCACTACTAAATCTCGAATTACGGAATCGCGAGACTCTGAATCCCGAAGACCAGAATCTCGAGATTCTGTAATATCGAAAGTAAAAAAAAAAAAAAAAAACATCTGGAAAGGTATATGCAGGGGGACAAGCCCCCCTGTGCCCCCCACACCCCCTGCACTTAAATACATCAATTCCAAGATCGCTCTACAGTGGATTGAATGGCATAACTTCCGTTCCGCTCTGCACAGCATTATTTTGCTGCTCACTCCACTGAAGTGCGATCTCTGAGTTGGTATATTTAAGTTGTAGGGGGCTTGCCCCCCTGCATATGCTTTAAAAAATGTTTATGTTTGATATTACGGAATCTCGAGATTGTGGTGTTCGGGATTCAGAGCTTCGAGATTCTGTAATTCGAGATTTAGTAGTGAACCCATTAAAATACATGCCATACTGCAGTGGGTTGAATTGGTTTTGACCAACAATTTTTGTTACTTTGACGAATATTTTCAGCAAATTGCAGGGGTTACGATGGGGAAAAATGTGCACCAGTTTACACAAATTTAGTCTTAGCCAAATGGGAATGCCAATGGATGCACACTTGCCCCTTTAGGAATCAGATTTTTAAATATTTTAGATTCCTGGATGACATTTATTTCATGGAAGGGTGACACCAATATTTTTGAGCATTATACAGAATATTTGGGGAATACTACAGATTTAAGGTTGACCTATACATGTGACTCTGATTTGATCAATCACCTAGATATCACAATTGAAAAAGATTTAAAGAAATAATTTACATCTAATATTTGGCTTGCTATCAAAATGTTACAAGTCACAGCAACTTTTATTAACATGGTCGAATCACTGTGTCGAAATTTGTACATGTTGATTGCTCAGAATGTTGGAGCTCATTAACACGAAGGTTGACATATAATTCGAAATAACTTCACCTATGAAAAGGTGACATCAGACCTTCAGGCTGTTATGGTGAAGGTACAATGTGAAACACTTTCTTACCCCTACACCCCCCACACCCCATGCAAATTATATATATCAACTCTGAGATTGCACTACAGTGAAGAAAAGGGTAAACTTCTCTATCTCCACTCACAATGCAAACTCATACAATAGTGAATCAAGATTTATTTGCGCTACGAGTTCATAATATTTCAGTTTGGCATTGTGAATGTTTAAGAAAGCTGCATTCGAACACAGTATTCAAACCTCAATATTCATAGGAAAAAGACCTGCTCCAATAATTTTTTGCACTTTTGATTCGTCTGTCGAGAGTTCTAATGATGAAAAATTTAATCAGGAATTAGTCTTTTTGACTCAACCTTTTTAGAGAAAGATGTTACATTGAAGATCTATTAACACAAGTTAAATCTGAAATTTTGGAGGGTAGGAATACTAGATATGCCTCCAATCTGAGATAGGGGTGAGTAACAAATTCAATATGTTATAGTAATATAAAATCAGACACTACAATGTTATTTGATGTGTATGCTCATAGTAATGGGGCCATGATTATTCCTTGTAACGCTACAGCCCCAAGGGTGATTAAGTTATGTCCACTTATTGGGACTCCATTTTTACAAATTTTACGGATGCAAATCAACTGTGGTGTACAGCAGGGGCAGTTATATAAAGAATATGGTGGAAAATGAGCATATTGGAATAGCAGCTAAAAGGCCTTCGAAAATGGCTAAATGTGAATGCTGCAAATATTGCAGGTTTATTAACAACAGGCCTTGTTTCAATCCAGGGGTAGAAAGGACTTGGAGGTGCCCCAGCAATTGTAATTCTAACACTAGGATGGTTATTTATGTGCAGCATGCGTTTCTTGTACATGTTTTAATGTGGATAAAACCAAGAGAAGACTGAAGGACAGAATATATGAATACATTAACAATGTTAAAAAATGCAGCCAGACCAATGCTTTATATAAATATTCCCTAAGATGTCCATCATTAAATAGTTTTTTTTTCATTATTGACAAAGTTGAAAGAAAATACAGAGATAGGGATTTGAAAGCCATTTTGGAATTTAAAGAACTGAAGTGGCAACTTAGATTTAATGCTAGTAAATCACAAGGAATTAATTATAGTAGATCTATTATAAGTTATTTAAAACTGATAAGTACTATTTAGGTGTTTTTGGTTCTATATTTAATTACATTTATGAAGTTTTTAAACATGCTGTTTATTAATGAATGATATATTTATTAAGTCAATGTGATTTGCACTGTTGTAAGTTTTATAAAGTTGCTACTTAATGTTTAAACACTGCAACAAATGCAAATAAAAAATAGTGATGTAATTGATGTATTAACTCTGATGAAGTCCCGATACACTGATTTATCATTAGGGATGAAAGGGCTAAGTTATGCATTCATAATGTTATTTTAATGATTAAAGTGAGTTTCTGGTTCGCATTCTTCAGTTCATTTTTTTGTGAATGATTCACGTTTTTGCAATTTGTGGAAGTCCTAGCAACATCCCACATCGCTTCTTTTATTTTGGTTTAGTTGTGTTGTGTGACGGCAACAGCAGAAGTCACACTTACTGTAGTCTGCAGTGGTAATTTCAACTCCTTGGACTATGACCAGCAGGTATTTAGTCAGCTCAGCCCATTAAACTCTAAGCTACTAAAAGCTCATTCACTTGCCCACAGCTGCCACTGGCAAAAGTCCCCTTCTCCAAATACTGGAAGCCTGAAAACTACAGAAAAAAGAACAAATACAACAGAAATAGACTCAAACAGGACAATGTACAGTGGACCCACAGGCATGAGGAGGCTGGTGCCTGGTGATGAAAATGAAACAAGATCCAATTTTATGTTAAGTACATGACTGTTTCATTGGAAGCTGGGTTTCATCTCCATCAACAATGGGTTTCATCTCCATCAACAATAAGACAATGTCCAAAGCTAAACTTCTGAATGACGGCTGCTCCCAATGCCACTCTCGTCATGGACATACCTACTTAGAACGCTAATCAAAAGTATTCAGTGATGGCCAAGTGGCACCTGCATAAATGTCAACCACTTTAGCACTTTTTGAAAATGGCTTGTGAGACATCCATTTCTTGAGAGTATGCATAAAGGAAACATAAGGCAAAGGCCTACAATGCTTTTTGTAACAGCAAATACACTTAGAAAGCCACTGAGTGTCTGTTACTTTGGATGTCTTTGGAAGAGTAACAGACAACTAGTTGATAATCATTCTTACGAGAATGTGTTTGTAATTAAAATCTCGGCTGTCAATGGACAGCCATTAAATGCAGTAGACATTCACCCCATTTAGGGTAACCTGTGAGGAAATTATAGCAGTTAATTGATGTACTCTGTAGTAACTTTAAGCATGAAGGAAGAACTAGCATGGAAAGTAACTCCATCCTTGTGAAAAATTACATGGGAAGGACTGACTAAGGTTTGCAACTCAAATTCTTCTTGCCAATAAAATAGCTACAAAAAACTTGAGATTTCCAAGGACTTTGAATCAGCATAAGACACCAACAGTTCTTCTAAGTACAGATTCCTAGACATAAATGAAGATTTCAATGAATTATGCAAAAGAAAGGGTTTAATAAGGGAAGTCATACAAACTTACAAAGAGGCCAAAGATGACGAATTCACATCTTGAGGGAAATTAAAACTGGCAGCTAAAACAACCTTGATGGAAGACAAACTCAGATCTAAATCAATAATATTACAAAGATACTCTAATACACTGGGAATCGAAGCAGTGAAAAGGTCCATGTGTCTTATAATAGATAAACCACAGAAATAGGACAATTTGGAGCAAATAACTTTTCCTTGCACCCGGTCTCTGGTACAGGTTTCCAAGGTGGGTATGAATGGTAGCTAGTTATCAAATGAATTGCAGAAATCATGTGGCTAACATTACAGACTATATGACAGGGTAAGACTGACTACATGGGTGGGATAGGAATCACTTGGGAGGATCTCTGCAATAGAGGACTGTCCAAACAATGAAGTCCTCCCCTCCCCCCTCCAATAACACTAGTTCAAAGATCTAGCTGTTGCCAAAAAAAAAAAAAAAATCGTACAGGAGTCTACTCAATCCTCACTGCCAAGTTGACATTAGCTTGTGGGCGAGGTACAGGTCATAGGATCTCTTAGGGCATGAAAGCAGCCTTGCAGGCCTGGCCTCCTTTGGGAGACTGTATGCTTAGAGAGCAGAAGGTGGCATAATCTGTCTCGAGTCTCTCTCCAAAAAGTGAATGCCATGGGTAAGCCTCTCTAATCAGTTACCTGCAGATGATGACCAGGATGTTAACCTCCTTCCCCTTCAACAGAAAGGAAAACAGTACAACTATGCAAGTATGAATAAAAAGAACATTATTGCAGGGTTCACAAACCTGTACTAGAATATACTGCAGGTAGGTTATCAGTCCTTGGCATGTTCTTCTCAGAAGCCAAACAAGTCCAAGTATTTGCTGTGCTAGTCTGTATTTTAAGCAATCTGGCTACATATATAAAAACAGCTTTCTTTCCTTTTCTCTATTTCTATGTCTAGGTAAAGGTGTGAGACTACACTAACAAATGCTACTGTGGCAAGAGTCACAGGTGGGAGACAAATACTGCAGAATGAATTTGCATATAAATATTTAAACTAAGCATGAATACTACTACATTCACATTATTTTTTTTAATCGGATGGGTTCTGTCATCTGCACAAATCTCTGAGATTTGTGAACATCCATGCTGTATCCAAATTTTCTACTTCACTTTCCTGCTAGGGATAAAATACTGAAAGCTAAAGACAATGATTCAAAGTGAACTCACAGACTACATTGGGCAAAAATGGGGCGGGGCATGAAATCCTGTCCTGTTTTAGGAACATAGTTGGACTTGGAATCCTTAGTTCATGAGCATAAACACAAGACTTCAGTCCTGTCTCCTTCAACCTCCTTGTGCAAAACAGTATGGTGATGTCATTCTCTACTGTGCTGATGACAATACAGGCACTAGAGCTCCAAGGCCCACAAGAGAGGTCCCCGGACCAATCAAAGGCAAAAGAGTATAGTACAGTTGTGTACACTTACCATAAATGTAGACGTTAGAGTGTATTCACTGTTGCAGTCATTACATTTGGGTAATCTGCTGGCAGTTTGCCCTCAGTCGGCCTGAATTCCAAAGTATTGGGTCCTGCGTCAGTTGCTGTCTCCTCTTCCATGACGTCAGGGGTATAAAAACAAGCAGCCAATGCCATTTTCTTTAGTTTTTCTTGTACCAGATGTCAGGTGCCCCCAAAAAGGTAGCAAAAAAAAATTATATATATACAATTATAAACTATATATACATGCATCAATATAAACTTTACCTTTATCTACAAGCAAATACACCACATAAGTTGTAGAAGACAGAGAAGGAAAGAAAAGTACAGTTTTGTACCTACCATAAACGTAGATGTTAGAGTGTTCACCCTGCTGCAGTCATCACACTTGGGTTATCCTGACATCAGGCAGTCCCCCGCAGTCAGCCCGAATTGCAAATTCTTGGTCCGGCGTCGGTTGCTGTCGCTGCTTCCCTGACGTCAGTGCGCCAGGGGGTATATAAGAGGCATCCAACGCCAGTTTCTTGCCCCAGATGTCAGGTGCCCCCCAACATGAGGTCACTACATACTGCTAATAAAACATGTAAAGAACATGCAATGTATACCTTCAGCTATAAGCAAATACACCACAAAGGTTGTATCAGATAGAAAGGCATAGAAAGGTTCAGTCAGGTCAGAGGGGATGGAGAGAGGGTAACCTGGACTGCAGCAGGGTGGACACTAACTTCTACATTTATGGTAGGAACAAAACTACTATGTTCGTGTTACCCTGCTGCAGTCATCACACTTGGGTTGAATCCCAAAGCTAAGGATGGGTGGTGGAGTTAAACAGGGTTTGAAGAAGCTAGTAGGCCCTGCAGGACTGCAGTGGCAAAGACAGCTCTAGTCTTAGAGTATAGAGGTAAGTGATAGTGTTTGTGTTTGGTGAAGGTGAAGGTGTGCACTGAACTCCAAGTTGCAGCTTCCAGAATATCCTTGGTTGGCACCCCCCTGAGAAAGGCTGTAGATGTAGCTGTAACCCTGCTGGAGTGGGACCTAATGCTAGCAGGAACGGGTTTCCCATGATGAGTGTAGCAGAAACGTATACAATGTCCTATCCATTTTGAAATGGTCTGTTTTGAGATAGCTTTTCCTTGTGATGCTGTAGCATAGGATACAAAGAGCTGGTCAGTTTTTCTGAAAGCCTTAGTTTTATCCAAGTAGTAACGTAGTTGCCTGTGAATGTCCAAGGAGTGCAGGAGTCTTTCTCCTGTGTTCTGGGGGTTTGGGAAAAAGGTGGGTAAATGAATGGTTTGGTTTAGGGCCACAGTGGATACCCACCTTTGGCATAAAGGAAGGGTTAGTCCGTAGAGAGACTCTGTCTTGATGAAAAATGAGGAAAGGCTCCACTGCCATTAGTGCCTGTAGCTCTGAGACTCTTCTAGCTGAAGTTATTGTTAGCAGTAGGACAGTTTTTCATGAGAGAAACTTTAAATCTGCAGAGAAAGCTGGTTCAAAAGGTGGCAGTGTAAGCTTTTCCAGAACAAAGTTGAGATCCCAAGTTGGAGTTGGTGCTCTCCTGGGTGGTCTTATTTTCTTGACCCCTCTGAGGTACAGTCTTAGGAGTGGATGTGAAAATAAAGGAGGATCCGTGTTGTAGTGAGCTGAAATCACTGAGGTGTGGATCTTGATAGATGAAAAGGAAAGTCCTTTGTGCAACATCTCAGTTAAATATTGTAGAATCTGAGGAATGTCTGGTTCAAGTATATTTTGGCCTTTTCCAGGCGCAAAATCTTTTCCATTTGTCCGAATAGGGTTTCCTGGTGCTGGGCCTCCAGAATGACATCCATAACAGCTTTAGATAGAGGAGTTGGCTGGTTGTTTAGGTGATTTGCCATGCAGCCAGATTTAAAAAGTCTTGAGTTGGCTGTGTAGAATCGGACTGTCTTGCTGGGTGAGCAGGTGAAGAATTTGTGGTAAAATCCATGGTGGGCCGTGGGCCATATTCCTTAGTATTGGATACGAGTGCTGGCGTGGCCAGTCTGGAGCAATGAGCATCATTTGTGGCCTCTCTAATCTGACTTTCAGCAGTACCTTTGCTAGAAGAGGTATTGGAGGGAAGGCATACACTGTCAATGTTTTCCAACTGAATGTGAGGGCGTCCACTTTCCAAGCTTGTGGGTGAAATGTCCTTGTGCAAAATTTTTGAAGTTGGTAGTTTTGGGGGTTGGCAAACAGATTTATGTCTGGCTGTCCCCATTTTTGAGTCATCATTGCAAATACTTGTGGATACTGTTTCCACTCGTGGGAATCCATGTTGTTTCTGCTTAGGTCGTCTGCCAATGTATTTTTCTTTCCTGGCAGGAATTGTGCTTGTAATTGAACTTGGTAAGTCAGTGCGGAGTTCCACAATGTCACTGCTTGTCTGCATAGAGGGTAGGAGTGTGTACCCCCTTGCTTGTTTATGTACCACATAACTGTGGTATTGTCTGTCTTTATTATTAGTTGTCCTGGGTGTAAGAGGTCCTTGAAAGCTGTTAGGGCATTCTGTACAGCTTGCATTTCTTTTTGATTGATGTGCAGATGCCTTTGAGCTGTGGTCCATTAGATTTGAATGCACTGTCCTGCCATGTGTGCTCCCCAGGCATAGTCCGATGCATCTCTTGTCATAGTTTGCCTGGCTGTGGGTAATGTAAAAGGCTGACCCTTGTTGAGGTGACATGCCTGTGCCCACCATTGAAACTCCTGTTGAAGGCAGGGAATGAGTGGCATCATTGTTTCCAAGCTGTGGCTGTGTTGAGTCCATACGCTTTTTAGGTACCATTGTAATTTCCTCATATGCAGTTTTGCAAATGGTATTAGTATGCAAGATGCCATGAATCCCAAGGCCTGCAGAATTTTTCTTGCAGGGAGTTGGGTCTTTGTTGCCATTTTGAAGTATCGAGTCAGTTGTTGTTGCTTGTCTGATGTGAGATAAGCCATCTGGGCCGTTGTATTCAAGCTGGCATTTTTCGTTTACTGTGTACCCTAGGCAACTTAGAAGGTGTTTGACAAATGCCAGATGTTGTAAAAGAATGTCCTTGCTTTCTGCTTGAATAAGGCAGTCGTCCAGGTATGGGTATATTTGAATTCCTCTTTGTCTGCAGTATGCAATTACCAGTGGCAAGCATTTTGTGAAGACCTTGGGCGCAGTAGATAAGCCAAAGGGCAGTGCAGAGAATTGATAATGGGTTGAACCTGCAATGAAACGGAGGTATCTTCTGCAATTTTGTCTGATAGGGACATGCAGGTATACCTCCTTGAGGTCCAACGTTACTAGCCAAGCCTTCTTGCCCAACATGGGAAGAAGCTGCTGTAGTGTTAGCATCTTGCATTTGGGTACTTGCAAATAGGTGTTTAGAATTGAAAGGTACAGAATGGGTCTCCATGCTTTGTACTTTCTGGGACTAGAAAGAGTCTTGAGTAAAATCCTTGTCCTTGCTCCTGTGTGGGTACCTGTTGAATGGCTCTCATGTCCATGAGAGCTGTTATCTGTTTTTGCGCCTCTGCCCATTGATTTGGTGGCAGGTTTGGCATTCCTTTTATCCTTGGCAAGTTTTGAAAATGGAATCTGTATCCTTGTAAGACCATGTCTAGGACCCATTTGTCTTTTGTGATGATGTGCCAGTTGACTGCAAAAAGTGCAAATTTTCCTCCCAAGAGAGCTGCCAAGAGTGATTTGCTTGGCAGTTAAGTCATTGTGTTTGTCTTCTGGTAGCTTGGGGCTTGTCTCCTCCTTTCTGGGTAGCGGCACCCCATTGGCGAGGTTTGTAAGAGCCATGTGACTGATCTCTTCCCTTTGGGCGTCTGTATTTGCCCCTCAGTGATCTGTCAAAAGCTGGACAGGAGCAATTTTTTGTTGGCCAATTTCTGCTGAAACAGGGGGCTGTACCTGTAAAAAAAATCCTTGACCGTCTGCATAGACTTTGCCTTATCCTCCATTTTCTTTAAAACCTCTTCTGCTTTGACACCAAATAAAACATCCTGCTGCAAAGGTGCATCCAATATTTTTGCTTTAACATGATCAGGCAGGGTTTGTTCTTTTAACCAAGCATGTCTGCGTATGACAGACCCAGTGACAGCTGCTCTACAGGAAGCTTCCAATGAATCAAATCCACATTGTAAAATATGTTTGCCCACCTGTTCAGCTGCATGCAACAGATCCTGCATTTCCTTGAATTCAGACTGTTCAGAATGCGTGCTCATCTTTTGTTTTAATTGAGGCATTAAGAAGTGCTGATATTTCAGCATGTGAAACTGACAATTTAATGCTCTCATAGTTAGTGTAGCCGAGGTGTATACCTTCTTTCCCCACCTATCTTGTGCTCTGGAGTCCCTTTCAGAGAGTACAGGATTTTTAGCCATAGAAACCTTAGCCCCTTTGGGACCCTGGGAAATTGTTTCTGGGTCAGTAACAGGGCTTTTATAAAGGAATTTGTGCGAGTCATGTATTCTGTAGTATCTGTCTGGTTTGGCTGGAGCAGGAGGTAGAGAATCTGGATTTAGACTAGATTCTAAGTAAACATCATCCACAATGTCTATAACTGGTGGGATAGCAAGTGGTCTGTGCTGGGGGAATAAAAGGAACTCGGAGCCTTTTCTTTGAATCAGAGTAATCCTGGCCTTCCCAGTGGAAATGTTCCCTCATGGTATGTAAAAGTTTCCCCAAAGGAATAGTCTTCAGGGGGAAGATGCTGAGGGGATAGTCTTCAGCATCAGAGTCTTCATAAGGGGGAAGGAGTAATCTTGTTCCTCCAAAGAATCTGAGGAAATTGAAACCTTGTCAGGGGAAGCATAATCCTCCTCTTGTCTTGGCCTTTTGTCTGGAGGGGGATGGGAACCCCTGATTAGGGTAATCAAATCTTCATCCATCTTAAGCATTTGTTTCTTAGGCATGGGGCCTTGAGCTGGAGACTGATGTACAGTCTTTTTAGGTTTTAATGGAGTTTTAAGCTTAGCGTAATATTTAATGGTGAGTGTAGTCGGTCTGAAGACACCTTCAGCAACCACAGGTGTTTCTACTGCACCGGGATCTCCTTCTGCTCTGGTGTCAGAAGGGCCTAATGAAGATGGCTGTGAAGGCCTAGTACTCTCCGTTTGAGAATCTGAAGCCATCTGGGGTTCCAATTCTGCAGTCATCAGGGGCTGTGTAGATGCCTCACTGAAAACTGGAGAACCGGCAACAGGCCCAGCCGAGGCCTCGGAGTCGGGGTTGGTTCTAGACTGCCTGTCCTTATCCTTGCGTTTTTTATGCATGCCGGTCGTCGGTTGCTCCGACGGCATGGTATAATTAAATTTCCTACCAAAGTAGTGTCGAGCGAAATCAAAACGATGCTTGATAGTTCGTTTATTGAACCTAGTGCAAAACCAACAACCAGTGACGTTGTGGTCTGGGCCTAGGCAAGGAATACAATAAGAATAGTCCTTATGAGGTATTTATTTCCTTCCCACAAGAAATTTTTCTGATATCGGACTGAGGCAAGAAAAGGTTCCCCAATGGGGTACTTAGCTTTATTGCAGACTTTGGACTGAAATTCGATTCGAAAATCTCAGGTGTCGGCCGACCGGCACTTGCGAACTGCTTCTGCTTCGGGCACCGCACAGCAAGAAAGACTGAAGAAAATGGCGTTGGATGCCTCATATACCCCTGGCGCACTGACGTCAGGGAAGAAGCGACAGCAACCGACGCCGGACCAAGACTTTGGAATTCAGGCCGACTGCGGGACCGCCTGACGGCAGGATAACCCAAGTGTGATGACTGCAGCAGGGTAACACGAACATCTGCAGAATGAAAGGGGGATGGCAGGTAACCTGGACTGCAACAGTGAATACACTCGAACATCTACATTTATGGTAAGTGTACACAACTGTACTATGTTCTTAGTGTTTCACTGTTGCAGTCATTACATTTGGGTAAAATCCCAAAGCTATGGTTGGGAGGCTGGAGCTAAACAGCATTAGGTGCGGCTATAAGGCCCTGCAGAACTGCAGTGGCAAAGCCTGCCCTGGACTTACAGTAGAGAGGCAAATGATAATGCTTTGTAAAGGTATGAACAAACTCCAAGTAGCAGACTCTAGAATGCCTTTGGTTGGTACTCCTCTTAGAAAGGCTGCTGAAGTAGCTGCAGCTCTGGTGGAATGAGACCTAATGCCCTTGGGCACAGGTCTGCCATGGTGTAAGTAGCAGAAACGAATGCAGTGGCTTATCCACTTTGAAATAGTCTGCTTTGAAATAGTCTTTCCTTCTGATCCTGCAGCATATGTCACTAGTAATTGCTCAGGTTTTTAGAGCTTTAGTCCTGCTCAAGTAGAATCTTGGCCGTCTGTGTACTTCCAAGGAATGCAGAATTCTCTCCCCCTTGTTCTGCGGATTTGGATAAAAGGTTGGCAGATGAACAGTTTGGTTAAGAGCCACACTGGAAACCACCTTAGGCATAAAATGTAGGATTTGTCCTCAGACACCCTGTCTGGGTAAAATATGATAAAAGGCTCCACAGCCACGTGGGCCTGGAGCTCTGAGACTCTTCTTGCTGAAATAATTGCTAGTAGCAGAGCTGTTTTCCATAAGAACTTTATATCAGTAGTAGCAGCTGGTTCAAATGGAGGCAGGGTGAGCTTTTCCAACACATAATTGAGGTCCCATGCAGGTACTGGTGATCTTCTAGGAGGCCTTACATTTTTGGCTCCTCTAAGATACTGCTTTAGTAAAGCGTGAGAAAAGATTGGTGGCTCTATTGTAATGAGCCGAAATGGCAGAGGCATGGATTTTAATTGATGAGAAAGATAGGCCTTTGTCAAGCATCTCAGTCAAGTATTGTAATATCGGAGGAATATTTGGTTCTGCTCATCAGTTCCTTGTGCTTGATTCCAAGCACAGAATCTCTTCCATTTATTAGCATAAGATTTTCTAGTACTAGGCCTTCTTGCTTCCAAAATGACGTCCATCACAGATTTACTGAGAGGTGGCGTTTGTATAACTACATGATCAGCCATGCTGCCAGGTTCAGTGTCTGGAGTTGATTGCGCAGGATCTGACTGTTTTGCTGGGACAGTAGTTGAGGTCCTAGAGGTAAGGTCCAAGCTGGGTATGGAGACAAGTTTTTTAGGATTGGGTACCAGTATTGGCAGGGCCAGTCCGGAACAATTAGTATCATCTTTGGTTTCTCTTGTATGACTTTTAGTAGGACCTTGGGAAGAGGCAGCAGAGGAGGAATGGCGTAAACGGATAGGTTTTTCCAACTGAAGGATAGGGCATCCACTTTCCATGCTTGTCTGTGATAAGTCCTTGTCCAGAATCTTTTCAATTGATAATTTTGTGGAGAGGCAAACAGATCTATGTCTGGGCTCCCCCATTTCTTTGTTATCATGCTGAAGATTAAGGTTTCTGCTTAAATAGTCTGCCAGAGTATTTTGTTTTCCTGGCAGGAATAGATCTTGAAGATGTATTTCGTAAGTCAATGCTGTGTGCCACAGTGCCGTGGCTAACCTGCAACGGGGGTATAAGTGGGTGCCCCCCTGCTTGTTTATATACCATATAACCGTGGTGTTGTCCGTCTATCAGTAGTTGTCCTGGATGAGGTAAATTCCTTGAAGGCTGTCAGGGCATTTTGAACAGCTAGCATCTCTTTTGGGTTGATATGTAGAAGCATCTGTTTTGGGGTCCATATGTCCTGAATGCATCTTCCCGCCATGTGGGCCCACCAGGCATAATCTGATGTTAAGGTCTGGCTGGCAGGGGGTAGAGTGACGGCCCGTCCCATGTTTTGGTGACATGCCTTTGCCCGCCATAGAAACTCCTGTTGAAGGCAGGGAATGAGAGGAATCATGGTTTCCAGACTGTGACAATGTTGACTCCATAAACGTTTTAGGTACCATTGAAGTTTCCTCATATGCAGTCTTACATATGGAATAAGTAGGATGCAGGATGCCATGAAGCCCAAAGCCTGCAGAGTTTGTCTTGCAGATAACTGGGTTTTTGTTGCCATCAGTTTGAAGTAAGTAGTCAGTTGCCTTTGTTTATCTGGCATGAGGTAAGCCATCTGGGTAGTTGTATTCAAGCTTGCACCCAGGAATGTTATCTTTTGAGTGGATACCAGTTGTGATTTCTTTTAGTTTATTGTGTACCCTAGGCGTGTTAGAAGCCTTTTCACAAACGCTAGGTGTTGAGTCCTTCTCTGCTTGAATGAGACAGTCGTCCAAGTAAGGATATATTAGTATACTACTTTGTCTGCATAAAGCAATTACTGGTGCCAGGCACTTTGTAAAGACCCTGGGCACAGTAGATAAGCCAAAGGGCAGTGCAGAGAATTGGTACTGCATTAAGCTAGCCTTGAATGTGAGGTATCTTCTGCATGACTGCCTTACTGGGATATGCAGGTATGCCTCTTTTAGGTCTAATGTAACCAGCCAAGCATTCTTGCCCAGCATGGGCAGAAGCTGCTGCAAAGTCAGCATTTTGAATTTTGGAATGTCCAGGTATGTGTTCAAAATCGATAAATCCAGTATTAGCCACCAGGTCTTGTCCTTTCTGGATACCAAGTCTAGAGTAAAAACCTTGTCCTTTTTCCTGCTCTGGTACTGGCTGAATGGCCCCCATATCCATGAGGGACGTAACCGGTTTCTGTGCCTCTGCCCATTGATTTTTTGGCAGATCTGGCCAACCGTTTGCCATTGGCAGAGTATGGAAATGGAATCTGTATCCCTGTGATACTATGTTTAGCACCCACTTGTCCTGGGTTATGAACTGCCAATTTTGAGCAAAAAGTGCTAATTTTCCCCCTAAGGGTTCTGCCAAAAGGTAAGTGCTTGGTGAAGGCAGAAGGTAGTCATTGGGACTGTTTTCTGTAGGTTTGCGCTTTATCTCCTCTAGATTTGGAGGTAGAAGCACCCTTGACCTGTATGAATCTTGTGCCTGGTATCTGGAACCCTTAGGGCGTCTGGATTTGCCCCTTTGAGCTCTGTCTTGACACAGGAAAGGACCAATTTTTTGTAGGCCACTGTCTACTGAATCTTGGTGGATGCACTTGTAAGACGTCTTTTACAGTTTGCATAGACTTAGCTTTGTCTTCCATTTTCTTTAAAACCTCTTCTGCCGTAATACCAGAGTATCATGCTGTAATGGTGCATCCAGTAATTTATCTTTAACATGATCAGGCAAATTTTGCTCTTTTAGCCAGGCATGCCTCCTAATCACAGATCCAGTAACTGTGGCCCTGCAGGAGGCCTCTAAGGAATCAAAACCACATTGCAAAGTAAGTTTTCCAACTTGTTCAGCTGCATGCAATAATTCCTGCAATTCTTTACTTTCTGCACATTCTGAAATCATCATCATTTTCTGTTTCAGCAATCCCATAACATGCTGTTGATACTGGAGCATATGAAACTGACAGTTTAAGGCCCTAATTACCAAGGTAGCAGATGTATAAACCTTTTTTCCCCATCTATCCAGTGCCCTTGAATCCCTGTCAGAGGGGGTAGGATTTTTGCTGTTGAGGCCTTAACTCCCTTTGGACCCTGTGAAATAGTTTCAGGATCAGCAGCAGGGTTTCTAAATAAAAATTTGTGCGAGTCAGGGACCCTGTAATATCAGTCAGGCTTGCTGGGAGCCAGAGGTATGGAGGTCAGGGGTCAAGCTTGACTCTGAAAACACATCATCCACAACGTCTAAAACAGGGGGTGTTGCTAAAGGCCTGTGCTGAGGGAGAAGGAAATCCCTGAGCCTCCTTTTTGATTCTGAGAAATCTTGACTCTCCCAGTGAAAATGCTCCCTCAAAGTATGCAAGGTTTCTCCAAATGAATAATCCTCAGGAGGTGATGCAGATGGTATTTAGACTCCTCTGCATCAGAATCCTCATAGGGAGTTATAGATAATTCTTGATCAGAAGAGGAATCAGAAGAAATAGAAACCTGATCTGAAGATTCATAATCAGTGTCTTGCCTAGGCCTCTTATCAGGAGGGGGATGGGAATCCCTGATCAAGGTAATAAGGTCTTCTGCCATTTTGATCATCTATTTTTTAGGGATAGCGGCCTGTGCACGTGGCTCATGAGTCTTTTTTTAGTTTTAGAAGTTCCTTTTGTCTTTGGTTTTGCAGCTGTCGTCGGTTTGATATAAAAATGTCGAGGCCTGAATACACCCTCAGAAGCCGGTGCCTGCTCAGCAGCTCTGGACCCATCAGAGCGAGATACATCCGTGGATCCAATACTTTGAGTATCTCATGGTGTGCCGGACTCAACATGGGTCTCAGTAGGGGCTTGCGACTTGAAAGTAGCGGGTATCAGGGGCTGCGAAAGCGCCTCACTGAGTACCTGCGACTGGCTTAGGAGAAGCTTCGTCGTCGGTTTTGGACCTCGACTGTCTGTCTCTGCCCTTTCCTTTGTGTTTTTTATGCACTCCGGTAGTCTGATTGCTATCAGACGGCATTTATGAGTAGGTAAATCCGTTTCCAAAATACTTGGAGGCAAAAATATACCGATGCTTAATAGTGCGCTGGTTAAATCTAGCGCAAAACCGACAGCCAGGCACGTTGTGATCAGGGACTAGCCAAGGAATAACAGTATAAATGGAAATCCTTAGGAGGTATTTGCTTCCCACAAGTAATACAATTATTAACTTTTTCTGACATTGGTATGGAGCAAGAAAAAGTTTCCCCAACGGGGTACTTAGCTTTAGTGAAGACTTCGATTCTACAACTCAGATTCAAATATTTCAGGAGTCTGCCGACTGGCACTTACGAAATGCTTCTGCTTCGGGCATCGCACGGTAAGAAAGACTAAAGAAAATGGCGTTGGCTGCTTGTTTTATACCCCTGGCAACCTGATGTCATGGAAGAGGAGACAGCAACCGACGCAGGATCCAAGACTTTGGAATTCTGGCCGACTGACGGCAACCTGCCAGCAGATCACCCAAATGTAATGACTGCAACAGTGAAACACGAAGAACATCAACCTGTGATTATGTGCTATGGGTGAAATGTGTTGTGGGTTCCACAGAAGTCATATCAGAAGCTTCTACACTAAAGCATGTCAAGACATGGGAGACTGTGAAGGTGCCTCGCTGACTTTGGGGTCTTAGAGGGGAGGGACACTAATCAGACTCTGATGTAGTGTTTTCAGCCTCATTCATTTTAATCCCCTTTTGCTGTGCTTTCTCTTGTATGCATTCTGAGGAACAGCTAGCAGAAAAAGTACAGTTTTGTACCTAACATAAATGTAGATGTCCAATAGATATGCAACTGCAGTCCTTACATATGGGTTGCCCTGCCTCAGGCAGCCCTCGGTCGGCCGGATTCCAAAGTCTGGGTCCGGCGTCGGCTGATGTCGCCTCCTCCCCGACGTCAGAGCGGCTGGGGTATAAAAGCATAAGCCGGCGCCATCTTCTTCAGTGTTTCTTGCCCCAGATGCCAGGTGCCCTCCAAGGAAGGCTAAATTTAGAAACTGGATAAAAAATTCCAGACATACACAACAGTAATAAACAGATACACCATAACAGATAATCCCAGCTAAGTTGAAAAAGGGGAGTGGACCCAAAAGGAGAAAATACAGAGGGGTAGGAGGGAGGGAAAACCTGACTGCAGTTGCATATCTATCGGACATCTACATTTATGGTAGGTACAAAACTGTACTATGTCCTTCAAGAATGCAACTGCAGTCCTTACATATGGGTTGATTACCATAGCCAAGCTGGGGGTGATAGGCTCTAAGATAAATATGGTGTAGCTAAAATGCCCTGCAGGACTGCTGAAGCAAAGCCTGCTCGGGATCTGGAATATAAAGGCAGGTTGTAGTGTTTGGAAAATGTATGCACGGAGCTCCATGTAGCAGTTTTTAGAATGTCCTTTGTAGCCACCCCTCTTAGAAAGGCTGTGGAGGTGGCTATTGCTCTGGTGGAGTGTGGCCTGATATTGGCTGGCACACCTTTTCCATGGAAAGAAAAACAGAATCTGATGCAGTGTCCAACCCATTTTGAAATTGTTTGTTTGGAAATTGCTTTTCCTTGCACTCCAGCAGCGTAAGCTACAAATAACTGGTCAGATTTTCTGTTGGCCTTTGTTCTGTCCAAATAGTAGCGCAGTTGTCTGTGTATGTCCAAAGTGTGCAGCAGCTTTTCTCCTTTATTTTGAGGATTAGGGAAGAAGGTAGGCAGGTGAATTGCTTGATTTAGAGACACCCTGGATATCACTTTTGGCATGAATGAAGGATTGGTTCTTAAAGAAACTCTGTCCTGATGAAAAATGAGAAATGGAGGTACTGCCATGAGGGCCTGTATCTCCGAAACTCTTCTTGCTGAGGTAATAGCCAACAGGAAAACTGTTTTCCAGGAGAGGAATTGCAATTCTGAAGATGCTGCTGGCTCAAAAGGAGGAAGTGTTAATTTTTCCAACATGAAGTTGAGGTCCCATGCAGGCACTGGTGGTTTTCTGGGAGGTTTGATATTCTTTATCCCTCTTAAACTGTCTTGGCAAAGGATACGAAAACACAGGCGGATCACTGCTGTATTTTGCTGAAATTGCTGAAGCGTGTACCTTTATAGAAGAATATGAAAGTCCATTATGTAGCATTTCTGCCAAGTATTCTAGTATCTGTGGGATGCTCATTACTGATGCATCCTGACCCTTGTTGGCATTCCAGGTGATAAATCTCTTCCATTTGGCTGAATACGTTTTTCTGGTGGAAGGTCTGCGTGCTTCCAGTAAGATCTGTTGAACTTCCTTAGAGAGAGAGATATGGGGAGAAGTCATGGAACCTTCCAAGCTGCCAGTTGCAGAGTTTGCAGGTTGGGATGAACCGTCCTGTAATTGTGCTGGGTCAAACGTAGAGGCCATTGAGGCAGGGGCCACGGCTTGGTGCAAGTTATGCTCCTTAGTAATGGATACCAGTGCTGCCTTGGCCAGTCTGGAGCTATCAAAATACCTTTCAGTTCTGCTTTGATCTTCAGTAACACCTTGGTCATTAATGGTAGAGGCGGGAATGCATAGATTGTTAGAGATTTCCAGCTGAAGGAGAGAGCATCCATTCTCCAAGCTTGAGGATGGTGTGTCCTCGAGCAGAACTTCTTCAGATGATGATTGAGGTGTGAGGCAAAGAGATCTATGTCCGGCCTCCCCCATGCCTGAGTTATCTGTGAAAAAATGTCTGGATACAACATCCATTCGTGCGGGTCCAAGATGTTTCTGCTTAGACTGTCCGCCAGAACATTGTCCTTGCCTGGAACAAACTGGGATTGCAACTGTATGTTCAGTGTCAGTGACTTTTCCCAAAGAGTCATTGTTAGTCTGCAGAGGGGGTACGAATGAGTACCTCCCTGTTTATGTACCACATAACAGCGGTGTTGTCTGTCCTTATTAGCAGATGACCTTGCTGAAGAAATTTTCCGAAGGCCTCGATTGCATGAATTACTGCTAACATCTCTTTTTGATTGATGTGCAGATGCACTTCCCGGGGTGTCCATTGCCCTTGAATGCATCTGCCCTCCATGTGTGCCCCCCATCCATGACCTGAGGCGTCTGTTGTAATGGTTTGGCTTATTTGAGGTTTGTTGAAGGACATGCCTTTGTTTAGCTGGCTTGCTTGAGCCCACCACAAAAATTCCTTTTGTAGACATGGAATGAGTGGGATAATTGCTTCTAAGTTGTGGCTGTGTTGAGACCACAAACTTTTTAGGTACCATTGTAGTTTTCTCATGTGTAGTCTTACCAGTGGAATCAGTAGAATGCAAGATGCCATGAAACCCAGGGCCTGCATGATTTTCCTTGCAGTCATCTGGGTGAGCTTCGCTAGGCTTTTGAAGTAATCTGGTAATTGTCCTTGCTTCTCTTCTGTGAGGAAAGCCATTTGTGATTTTTGTGTCCAGTTTGGCTCCTAGGAAAATTATTTGTTGGGATGGCAGTAGTCTTGATTTTTGAATGTTGACTGTGTATCCCAAAGCTTGTAGTAAGTGAATGACATAATTCAAGTTTTTTGTCAAGGCTTGTTTGCTGTCCGCTTGTATAATGCAGTCGTCCAGGTAAGGGTATATTTATATCCCCTGGAGTCTGCAGTGTGTAACTACTGATGCCAGGCATTTCGTGAACACTCTGGGTGCAGTAGATAAGCCAAAAGGCAATGCTGAGAATTGATAATGCTCTGACCCTGCAAGAAATCTGAGGTATCTTCTGCAACTGTGTCTGATTGACACATGCAGGTATGGCTCCTTGAGGTCCAGAGTAACGAGCCAAGACCCCTTGCCCAGCATGGGAAGAAGTTGCTGTAGCGTCAGCATTTTGAATTTTGGCACAATGAGAAAAGTGTTTAGAGCGGACAAGTCCAGTATAGGCCTCCATTGCTTTTCTTTTCTTGGAACACAGAACAGTCTTGAGTAGAATCCCTGGCCTTGTTCCTGAGGAGGAACCTTTTCTATTGCTTTGATTTTGTATGAGTGCCTCTGCCCTTTGATTTTGTGGCAGATTTGGCATGCCTTGTCTTGTTGGTAAAGTATGGAGGTGGAACCTGTAACCTTGGTCTATTATGTCCAGAATCCATTTGTCCTTTGTTAAAGCGTGCCAATTTTTAGAAAATAAGGATAACTTTCCGCCTAAAGGTGCTTCTCTGAGCCTTGGTCGGCGGTGTTAAGGTCAAGTCATTGTGATTGTCCCTGTGGAGCAGTAGAAGTCCCTGCGCCACTTCTCTGATTTGTCGGTTGCCATTGGCGTCCCCTGTAGGAGCCTCGGTATTGCCCTCTCCCTAGGGCACGCTTGTTTTTTCCGCTTTGGAACTGGTCAGTGTCTGGAAAGGACCAATTCTTCGAAGGCCAATTCCTGCTGAACCTTGGTGGCTGAACCTGGAGAAAATCTTTGACTGTTTGCACCGATTTAGCCTTTTCCTCGATTTCAACACATCCTGAGCATTAGCACCAAATAGCTTGTGTTTTTCCAGAGGTGCATCTAGAAGCTTTACTTTAACATGATCTGGCAATGCCTGTTCTTTCAACCAAGCATGTCTATGTATGACGGCCCCTGTCATAGCTGCCCTACATGAAGCTTCCAATGCATCATAACCACACTGAAGAAAATGATTGCTAACCTGTTGTGTATTATGAACCAAATCCTACAAGGCCTTTCCATCTAAAGGCTCAGGAGAGGCTAACTTTTTCTGCAAATCATCCATCAAGAAATCCTGATACTGAAATAGGCAATTAAGGGCCCTCATGGCAAGGGTGGTTGAGGTATAAACTTTTTTGCCCCACCTCTCCAGGGACCTAGATTCCCTGTCTGTGGGCAAAGGATTCTTGGCCGTGGAAGTGGCCACTCCTTTGGGCCCCTGGGAAATAGTTTCTAGATAAACAGAATGGGTCTTAAAGAGATGTTTACGAGTTTCAGGAACCCTGTAGTATCGGTCTGGCTTGACAGGAGCAGGAGGGAGAGAATCAGGAGAAGCACTCGAATCTGAGTACACATCATCCAATACATCTAGCACTGGTGGGATAGCTAAAGGCCTGTGCTGGGGTAGCTTAAGGAAGGTATGAAGCAGTTTCCTGGAGTCGGAGAATTCCTGACCCTGCCACTGAAAATGCTCTCTCATGGAGTGGAGAATTTCCCCGAAAGAAATATCCTCAGGAAGAGAGGCAGAAGGAATAGATTCCTCAGCATCAGAATCCTCGTAGGCCTGGAAAGACTCTTCCTGGGAATCTGCATGGTCCGAGTCACCAGAGGCTTCATCCGAGGAAAGGGTATCTGTCTGCTCCATCCTAGGCCTTTTGTCTGAAGGCAGCTGAGAACCTCTGTCAGGATGAGCCTGGGAGCCTCTGATTAAGGAAATTAGATCTGCAGCTAAAGTCATGATCTGTTTATCAGAAGTGGGACCCTGAGAAAAAGATTTAGGAGGGTGAGACTTAGCCTGGCTGGCGGCCTTAGCACGTGTGTAGGCCTTGATGGACATAGACACCGGAGGCCTAGCTGCCCCACGTGCTGGAGTGACTTTGTCCACCGGTATGGTCTCAGGCAAATCTTGGGCTTCAGTTTCTGGAGGAAAATCAACAACCAGCTCCGGGGCCGAAGAGAACGGTAAAGCGGTGTCGGTCTGGAGCAGTGGAATTATGGTCTCAGAAGAGACCGATGCACTCGCGGTAGGTTTTGGCGTGGTGTCGGTGGAAGTCGTGGGCCGAGAGTGTCGGTCCCGGTCCTTCCGGTTTTTGGAAATATGTGTTGTCGGTTGTTCCGATGGCATGATATAGGCAAACTTTTCACCAAAAAAGTCAAATTCTGCCCGGCGCCTGAGTGTGCGCTTATTGAAGCAAGCACAGGCAGAGACGTCGTGGTCTGGGCCAAGGCAGGGAAGGCAGTAAGAATGGAAGTCCTTATGAGGTATTTGTTTACCACAAGACAAACAATTATTAACTTTTGCAGTTTTATCTGACATCGGCTGAGGCAAGAAAAGGTTCCCCAATGGGGTACTTAGCTTTTTGATGACTTCGGTTACTGAAAACACAGGAGCTGGCCGATCGGCACTTGCGAACTGCTTCGGGCACCGCGCGGCAAGAAAGACTGAAGAAGATGGCGCCGGCTGATGCTTTTATACCCCAGCCGCTCTGACGTCGGGGAGGAGGCGACATCAGCCGACGCCGGACCCAGACTTTGGAATCCGGCCGACCGAGGGCTGCCTGAGGCAGGACAGCCCATATGTAAGGACTGCAGTTGCATTCTTGAAGGACATCATAGAATAGGACCAGACACCCTCTGCACAGGCAAGTACTTTGGTAGAAAGTATTTTATTTAAATGGAACACAATGGGGACAACAGAGCATGCCATAATTCAGATCTGGGGAAAAACACACAAACAATACATGGAAATCTTTGTGAGGGATCTGTTTATTGCATTCAGTATAGTTATTACAATGGAAAATAATAAGATTCTTTTTTTCCCAGATGGGGTACTAATCTCCTACTCTGGAAGCAGGCTAAACAGATGGACTGATGACTCAAATGAATACTTGGGCTGTGAACTGGATTGCAGCAAAAAAAGATCTGAAGACTGCACAGGTTAAAAATCCTTTATAACACCTATTCTGACATTCATGTGGGAAGGAGTTCAGGTGAGCCAAGAAGTGGACAGATTAACAGCTCCTAGGTTAGTACTAGGCTAACTGCCCTTGTGAGCCATTGTAAGCCTAGCCAATTATCCCTTGTGAGACTCAAACCATGCACCTTGTGTTTGTAAGGGCAACAACCTTAACCATTTGGCCACCCTCCCCATGAAACCCAAGAGTCTGTACTGGAACAATGAATAGCACAATGAACATCTATAGCCATTGGTCCAACTGGTGCCATACAATTTTCCAATGTTACTAGATTTTTATGAGAAATCTTGAGAAAGCAGTCATTACGATGGAGGATGACAAATTCCAGTATCTTCAGGAATGCTTTGATTATTACATTTCTATCCTTGTCTAATAACTGAAAAATTCTATCATCTGAATCCAGTCCTGAGACAAATAAGGCAAGTCTGACTTCAATACAGGTCCTAAACATTTGTTTGAGAGGGCAGATAAACTTTCATATATTGGGAACTATACCTGGCTGCTGAAAAGAGTAGCCCGTTATAATGCTGATCATAAGGTCTTCACACGCTCTGCCTGAATCACACAGGTGATCCAAGTAAGGGCAAATACAAATCCTTCCATCTCAGGGGTGCACACACAGGCTACATATTATGCAAAGACTTTTAAGCAGAACTAAAGATCCAAAAATTAAGGCTTTAATATGGCAATGTGAGAAGCTCACCTGGAACTGTAGGTATCTTCAGTGAACTCTAGGGTTGGGCTGTGAATGAAAGGGTTCTGTGTGACCAATGTCACTATAAAGGTATTCTGCTGTTAGGATGGTTCTATCTTTTTAGTCTTTCTGCAACCACAAAAATTGGATAAAATCTCATTTACTTTTCTACTCTGAAAACCGATTCTATTGCCTGAGTGACCAGAGATTTTTCAGAAATGGTACAGTCAATGGAAGCCATTACATAGGTGCAGAAATTATACGGTCCAGGACCTAAAAGTTGCAAAACTCTAGGGAGTATCCCCTTGACACCACTCTCAATCATAAGTGAGATATTATCTTTTCCCACTGTGCAGTAAAAAAAAGAATAGTTCTGTAAGTACTTACCATAACCTTAGATGTCCTTCTCTTCCATGTTGCAGTATTCATAACTGTAGGAAGGTTGCTACCTGCAGCACCGGGACATCCAGACAGTATACCAAAGTCTTAGGATCAAGGATACGTGCAACAGTGCATGTCAGAGCCATAAACTGACATTGGCTATAAAAGTGACGTCTGCACGCACCCACTTCAGAAATGACTGCCGCATACAGTAGTACCCCTGGGAAGCAAGAAAAGGAAGCTTTTCAGACCTACATATGCTACCACACCAGAAGGAACCTAATAGAGGTATGTGCTTGTTGCTGTGCCCCATTTAGATGGACAGAAGGTAGGGAAATGCCATCCCAGAAGGATAAACAGAATAAAAGGGGGTATGAGGGGTGGATTAAATACTGCAACATGGAAGAGGACATCTAAGATTATAGTAAGCTCTTACACAGCTATTCTATTTCCTTTTATTATGTTGCAGTATTCAAAACTGTAGAGAGAGTACCAAAGCTTTAGGGATGAGCCTGGGAGGTACACTGAGGGGTCTGGTCTATGAGAACCTGTAAAATTGATCTAGCAAACCTAGTTCTGACTCTAGAGATCAAATCTAGTTTGTAGTGCTTGGTAAAGGTATGGAATGAGGACCAGGTGGCCACTTCCAGTATGGAAGCATAGTCCACCCCCCCCCCCAAAAAAGGCTGCTGAAGAAGTAGCTGCCCTAGTAGAATGAGCTCTCGCACTGGCAGTTAAATCTTTTCCATAAAAGGAAGAACAAGCAGAGATAGCTTTAGAAATCCACAATGATATATGTTTAGACTGCCTTTCCTATAGCCCTTGGGTGAAAGGAGACAAACAGCTGGTCAGACTTTCTAAGGGATTTTGGTCTTGCCCAGGTAACACCCAAGTTGCCTATGAACATCCAAGGAATGCAGGGTTCTTTCAGAGGAAGTTTGAGTTTGAGGGAAGAAAACAGGAAGGTTAACAGTCTGATGCAAGGACCGTTCATTACCCACGTTAGGCATGAAGGAAGAATTAGTCCTGAGGGAAGCTCTGTCCTTGTGGAAGATTAGGTAAGGAGGGGTAGCCATCAGGGCTTGAATTTCTGAGACCCTCCTAGTGGATGTGAGGGCTACCAGCAGTACTGTTTTCCAAGTACATAGCTTCAGTGATGCTGAGTGAGCTAGTTCAAATAGAGTTCTGATCCCCATCAGATGCCTATATCACCCATAGAGCAAGTCTGAGGTTGAGCACTTGAGGGTGTATGAGAGACCCCCTGTCTTGTAAGAGTAGGTCAAATCAGTGGGGTAACCTGTGGTGATTGCTCTTGGCTAGTAGGTGAGGTAGGAGAAACCAATGCTGTCGTGGCCAAAAGGGAGTCACCAGCAAGATTTTTGGTTTGTTACTCTGAATCTTCAGAAGGACTTTTTGAATCAGTGTGAAGGGGGAAAAGGCAGAAAGATACACCCCCCCCCAAGAAAAATAGGTGTCCACCCCCTTCCAAGCCTGTGGATGTGGATCCCATGTGCAAAACAAAGGCATCTGCCTGCCCTGGGAGGAGGCAAACAGATCTGCCTGAGGAATACTCCCACTTGTGAATAAGATCCAAAAATACCTCCCTGTGAAGCATCCATTCGTGAGAGGATACAGAGGTTCTGCTGAGTGTCCACCATCACATTCTCTGCAGAAGGAATGTATACTGCTCACAGGTGAATGTGTAGTTTTGCTGCTAGAGACCAAATATGAATTGCCAAGCTGCAGAGCAGGTAGGATCTTGTCCCCCCTCCGCTTGTTGATATAGCACAAGACTGTCTGACTACTTTCATGGTACCTGGCAGGAGAATTTGGTGGAATGTTTGCAATGCTAGGAGAAGGGCATCTCTTTGATACTGATGTGGTCCCTTTGCCTGAGGGAGGACCATTCTCCCTGGACTTTGCTTTGTTTGTTGTGGATTTGCAAAACTGTTCCCCAACCCAGATCTGAAGCATCTGTGACTATTTGTTGCAAGGGTGGAGGGGATCTACAAAAGTATACCCTGACTGAGGTGAATGGCTGCAATCCACCACTCCAGTTCTTTTTTCAGGCATAGGAGAGGTAGGGCAATATCCAGAGGGTGGGAATGTTGGTTCCACCGACTCTTCAGCACCCACTGGAACTTCCTCATATGCAGCCTTGCCACGGGAAGCATGGATATCAAGGATTACATGTGGCCTAGGATTCTCAGGAATTCCCGGTCAGATATGAGAGAGCAAGAGAGCAAGAGAGAGCGAGCAAGAGAGAGAGAGAGCGAGCAAGAGAGAGAGCGAGAGAGAGAGAGCGAGAGAGAGAGAGCGAGAGAGCGAGAGAGAGAGCGAGAGAGAGCGAGAGAGAGCGAGAGAGAGCGAGAGAGCGAGAGAGAGCGAGAGAGAGCGAGAGAGAGCGAGAGAGCGAGAGAGAGAGCGAGAGAGCAGAGAGCGAGAGAGAGCGAGAGAGAGCGAGAGAGCGAGAGCCATGTTTTGAGGTAATGGGTGATGGTTTCTACCTTCTGGCAAGGAATGAAGGCTGCTATCTGGTCTGTTTTAACCCGCACCCTAAGAAAACCAGGTCTTGGGTGGGTGTCAGGTGAGACGTTTCCTAGTTTACATGAACCCTAGGTTTTCCAGGGTTTTGGACACCGTGGATAGGTGATGGTGAAGGATGCGACTGTCCTGATAAAGTAGTCGTCATCTAGGTATGGGTATATTTGAATGCCCTGCATTCTGTAGTGGGCAATAACTGGAGCTAGGCACTTTGTGAATACTCTGGCAGCTGTGGAGAGCCCAAATGGCAATGTAGAAAATTGAAAATGTAATGAACCTACTGAAAAGCGTAGGGATTTCCTGTAGCTGGGGTGGATGGGAATATGGAGGTAGGTATCCTTCAGATCTAGGGATACCATGAAAGCTTGGGAGGGGATGAGAGGGAGGAGGTGGTGCAAGGAGAGTATTTTGAAGGTAGGCAGCTTGAGGAATAGAATGAGAACCGACAAATCCACAATTGGGTCTCAAAGGGCCATCTTTTCTTGGGAAAAAAACATCCTGGAGTAAAACTCCTTGTTTGCCTGGTCTAGAGGTACACTTTCTATGGTGCCTTGAGCTAGGAGCTGATCCAGGACTGGGGGGAAAAAGATGAATCTGGCTTGGAGGAGGTTGGGGTATCCCCTGAAAGGGAGGAACTGTCCACCAAGTCATAAAGTATCATTTTTGAATGATAAGACCCAAGCTTCTGAGGTAATTATCCACCAGGAGAGTAGGGAAAGGATGAGTTGGAGGGACAAGAGAATGGAGGTGGGTAATGGGTTGGAGTCGCAATGGAGGGGCTGTGTCTGGGTCAGGCTGCTTCGGAAAGAAAGTGGGAGTGGCAGAAGATGGTCTAGGAGTGGAGTGTTTCCTAGGCTGTCTCCATCCCGTAGCCTGTGGGGCAGTAGACAGAGGACTGCCTCCAAACAAAGGTGGTCCTTTGAGGATAATTCCTATGGTACCTAGGAATACGGTAGACTAGCAAATGTTTTACATTTTGAAACTCCTTGCCCTTTTCCTGTAGGGATTTAAGGAGCTCTGCAGAAGCTGCACCAAAAAGAGCCTTATTATCAAGTGGCACATCCAGCAATTTGGATTGGACATCAATGGGAAGGGGCTGGAGCCTCACCCAGGAATATCTTCCCAGGACTGAAAATGAGACTGCAGATCTGGAAGATGCCTCTACCACATCATAACTGCACTTGGAGTGCCTGGTCACCTGGAAGGCAGTAGAGATCAGAGCAGAGAGTTGTGACTTAGCAGGATAGTCTGACACATCTGGTATAAGGGCAGAGGCTTTTGACAAGGAATCTAAAACAAACCTAGCCATGTGTATTTGACAACTTAGGGCTCTGATGGCTAGAGTGGAGGAAGTATAGACTTTCTTCCCTAGCCTATCCATAAATTTACTGCCTTTGTCTATGGGAAAAAGAGAGGTGGAAAAAAGCTATCTGCTGACATTGCTATGACAGCAGGATCTGCACGGGTTCTTGAACAAGAACTGTGTATCCTGAGGGACTTTATAAAATCTATCTGGAAGTTTGGAAGTTGGGGGGTGAAAACAAGGGGTCTGGGATGCAGCCAGAAAGGCATCATAAATGGCTGGGCGCAGGGGGGGGGGGGACTGCAGATGGGGAGGGCTGGTCCATCTGCAGTAATTCAAAGCATCTCTTTAGTTTCTGAAATGTCTGAGGCCTGCTATTTGCCTGGAGATTCAGGACTAATAGTGTCCTTCTCCTCATGGGTAATAAAGTCCTTGGGGGATTCATTCTGGGAACAATAAGTGATTCATCAGAGGAAGAGAATTCTTCCTCTGAATCCTCTAAGGCCTGTACAGGTGTAGGGGCGGTTTGTGGCAACTGAGACTGGAGGGTCTGGAAGATTCTGAAAAGATTTTGGAAAAAAAGTTCCCCATCCAAGAGCTGGTTCTGTTCCTCTATGTTTTAATTTCTGTTTCCTCTTTAGAGGAGTAAAAGGATGCATTGGTTTAGAAGTAGACGCCTAGGAGGATGGAAAGGCGAGAATAGACCCCTCCGACGCCATGAGCAGAGGTTCCCCCTTGCCATCAGGAGCTGATGGCCCTCAGCGGACGTATTCTGCATTTCTGCTGAACTGGCTTCCATCATAGTTCCCAGTTATAGATGTGAAACGGACATCCGATGGGACCCTGGGCCAACATCTGCCTCAAGAATCTCACCAGACTCCTGAGGTGCAGCATGGGAGTCGAGCCTAACTTTTTTGGCCTTCTTCCTAGGCGGCTCGTCAGAGGTACCTACCTCACTCCCTCCATGCCTAACACCAGACGCTAGAGTTTCTGGTTTTCTAAGTAAAGTTTTAAGGCAGCCAGATGGCTGCGTAGCATTTTCAGTACAAAAGACTTGCAGATGTCACAAGGCATATGGTCATGGCCCTCATGTAAACAGAATAGGCACTTAATCATGCGTGTCCTTATGTGGAATTTTCTTCCACAAGCACACTTCCCCTTCCTAGCTGACATGTACGTTTAAAAAACTGTAAGAAAGATAGCAAAAAACCCAAAAGGGTAGTTATCTGTATCGGGTAGTTATCTGTATCGGACAGCCAAAACAAATGAGTGAACTGATTCTCTGAGCTGGCAATCAGAGGTCTGTAGATCACTGCAGCAAAAAAGTTCTGAAGTGGATATGTGTAGACGTCACTTTTATAGCCGTCAGTTTATGGCTCTGACATACATCGCATGTATCTCTGTTCCTAAGACTTTCCTATACTGGCCGGATGTCCGGTGCAGCAAGCAGCAACCTCCCTACAGTTATGAAAACTGCAACATGAGAACAGTAGGACATCAGAAAATCTGCCTCCTACCTGCAGTGCCCAGGGAAGGGCAAAAGACAAAGAATGATGCAAGTGCATCTCACAAGTAGGAAGAGAAAATCTGTTCCGTTAGGAAGGGCACCTTGCTACTGCTCTCTTCCCAGCTGAATCTGTTTTCTTGAAAATGATTTCAAAACTGTTACTCATCATCCTCTGTACAATTTGTCATTTTTCAGTGGGATTTCAGTTATATTTTTGGAGAGAAGTGGACGCTTCTCCCTGTGTTTTCTAGAGGGGTCGAAAGAAAGACCAACAGATACCTGAAGATTTCTGAAGCCTTTTTTCTTTTTCTATGAACTGAACAAGCAATTCAACCCTATAATGAATCGCACACTTACTCAAATTGGCAAAATGGGGACAATTAGATTCATCATACGCAAGAAAAGGGAATGAAAGCCCCAATGTAGAATCTGTTAATCACAATTAAAACCGATATCACCTCTAGAACTCATCTAAGAACAATCAAGAGAGAAAATAAGTTTTCCCCAACAGCACACACAGCTTTGAGAAATATTCTGGTCTTCAAACCAATCAACGCACTCTACAATCTGGATGCTTTGGGCTCTGATGGCTAGAAAAACCTGTAAGATGGCACTGGACAGCAACCATAATACGCAGACTTCCAGACATCAGGTGCACGGTATCCGCTAGCCCAGGAGAAGGGAATTAAGTATCTGGCACTTGGGCTGGCCAAGGGTTACTATAACACAGAAAACCCATATAGTTATTATTGTGACAGTGAAACACGATTAACATTCTATTATTTTCTGACTTATTACATACTCAAGTGAAATGGTAGCATGGGCATATGCTCAACAGATCTCAGCTTCTTTTGCATCATAAACAGGACATGTTGGAAGGACAGGTATGTATTCACAGTTAATACTGCTTCTATGGAACAGTATCCACTCCACATAAAGCAAAGTACTTCTCTTACACTATTCAAATGTAATTTGGATGAATGGATGGGAAACAGCAAATTCATCCCTAATTTAGCACCCATGTCTCTCATGGATAGGGGTAACAAGCAACAGTCTCAGCATATCCTTGCTCTGACTCCCTCTGGGTTATTTATACACAAAACACAATGGCCAAAAAACTACCATGAGAATGTAAGGCTAAACTTGATAATATCCTTGCAGATCAATAGCCTAGTAAATACCACTGAACTTATGTAATGATTCCTATAGACACACTGCAAATAAAATAAATAATTATGAACATGTTACTGAATGGGTCTGCAGCTGCAGACATATAAAAGTAAATCCATAGAGAGGGGCAATGTGCACACTCCAAACTCTAGCCTTCTAGCCAGGCTGCTATCTTGCATATACTGCTACCGAGCAATCAGCAGACAGTTGGTGTTAATACTAACTTATCCAAAATGCTAGAATGGCATGCCTACAATACCTGTAACAACTGTGATGTTCTGCTTCTTGCAGTCTTGGTAACTGGGTTACTTGATTATTTATGTTTACAGACATACAGATCGAAGCAGTATGCTTTGATCCTTAAGACAGGTAGCCATGTGGAATGCAGGTTTAACATTCTGCACAGTCTTAAACCTTTCCTCTGATCACTGCAGAATTTTTTGAGATGAGATCCCTAACAGGAAACCTTTACTCAGACAGGTTTGCTTTCAAATCCTCGTTGAAAGGCTGAATTCATAGCTGTACATGCCTCTTAATGACAGAGCCAAAAGCAGACTGTCATTATTTGCATTTCACCTTGTGTGCCAACACCCTCACTTCAAACACACACACACTTTCAGCTTTTTGAGTTATTACATCAGCTCTTCTCTCAAGTAAATATTTATCGCCTTAATGGGAAAGTTGATTTGATTTAGGATATCAGACTACTACTGTGCTACAAAGATCTGGTACACTACCACCCTGACACCAGAGTGGCCACAGCATAAAACTTTATTTTTAGATCTAGCTAGCTTCGCTGCATTGTTTGCCAGATGCTAATATTATTACAAGGTGAATATTGAGTTTTATGTGCAGTTCAAAAGCTATAATAGAAGGACCAGCCACCAGATTCCTTTATAAACAGCTATGTTTCTGAAGTACCCCATTATTTGACCTTTTTTAGGAGCAGGTGGGCTTGGAGTATAGTTCTTGGCCCACTTCAGTTTTTTCTTAAAATAATTAATGAATGAGTGGTGGTAGAGAGATTCTTTGACTAAGCTAGCATCAGAAGCTTAAACTTACTTCTGTTTAAGAAAGGGTAGGCTTTGGATTATTGCTTAAAAAACGAAAATGCTTTTACCATAATGTTCCATCTGTATTGTCACTGCATTCTTCCTCAACTTTTGGATTTTGGATCCAACCCTCGAATCAGACTTGGCTGTTTTCCAAGCTGAGGAATCAAAGCTCGAGGTCCTCCCATCCTACCCATAATGCCTCACTCCCCCAGTCTACCTCAGATAGAGTTTGCAGCAACCCTGTAACTACACAATCAATTTTATGGTATTATAAATACAAGTGAATACAAGATCAAGCATAAAGATCACAAGCTCAACCAGGAACTGTGGTTCCCATGAAGTCATCCAACAGGTCTCTCACTCATGGACAGGGGGAAGGATGAGTAAGAATGCATTAACAAAGATGAAAAGTTATGGTAAGAACATAACTTCTTTATCTGATGTTATCACGGTTATTCTTCCTCAACCTGTGGGACACAGTCCCCAACTACAATGACTCTAGGATGGCCCTCATGGAAGGATTTTATGGAGCACTGCAGAGCCAAAGGCAGTTTTATTTCTGGAGGTAATGTCCAACTTGTAGTGTAACAAAGGTATGGGAATCTGACCAAGTCACAGCTGTACAATTATCAACAGACACTCTACATCAAAAAGCCTGAGAAGTTGCCACAGACCTTTTAGAATGAGCCTTGATTCTGCCTGATAATGACCCTCTCCTGAAAGACTACACAAGAAATACAATCTCTCGATCATTTGGCAAGGGAAGTCTTGGTGACAGCTTGCCCTTTCCTTACATCAGAAAAGGGTACAAACAGCTGTCCTGATTTTCTGCAAGACTTGGTTCTGTCCAGGTAAAAACAAAATTGCCTATATACATCCAGAAAAGAGGGTATACTCTCATTTTTGTCAAAGCTGGGGAAGAAAACAGGAAGGTTAACAGATTGATTTACATTATTTTCTGTTGCCACTTTGGGTAAGAAAGATGGGCTGGTACACCAAAAGATTAGGTAAGGGGGTTTAGAGGAAAGGGCTTGTAGCTCTGTGACCCTTCTTACTGATGGCCACCAGAAAAACTGTCTTCCTTGAGAGAAATTTCAAATCTTCCTTAGCTGCAGGTTCAAAAGGAGGAAGGACTAGGGCTTGCAAAACCCTGGTCAGATCCCATGGAGGAGTAGGATCTTTGATTGGAGGCGAAGTAAAAAGGTACCCCTCAAATGTTTTGCAAAGTTTAGATGAAGCTACAGATGACACCATTTTCCCCAATATGAAAACTGGAAACCGCTGCTAGCTGGACTTTCACGCTAGAGTAACTGGTTCCAATTTGGAAGAGGGAAGCCAAAAAATCCAAAACTTTAAGAACGGGAGCAGTAAAATGATCCATATGTGCTTGCTGGGCCCATAAGGAATACCTCTTTCATTTGTTCTTGTAGATTTTCCTAGTGGAGGACCTGTGAGCAGAGATCAAGATTTTTTCAGACGGGGAAGCAAGCCTGGAATGTCTTGCCATCATTGGAATAGGAGAAAAGTACAGTTTTGTACCTACCATAAATGTAGATGTCCGAACTGGATAGCATCTGCAGTCATAACAACAGGGTTGTCCTGTCGTCAGGCAGCGCTAAGCTTGGGTTGAACCTGCAAGAAATCTTTTAACAGTTGAACAGATTTTTTTTTTTTTCTTCCATTTTCTTCATAACCTGCTGGGCAGGTGTAAAAAACACTTGTCTCTCATAGCATGCAGCAGCAGCTTAGCTTTTAGGTGGAAAACGGTAAAACTTGTTTCCATGCATGCATGCACCTTCTTATCACTGTGCCTGCTGCTGAAGAAAGCCTCCAGTGCATAGTGCATCATATTTACATTTTAAGGAATGGTTGTGTTGTATGTGTATGTTATTTACCATCTCTTATTATATATTTCTTATCAAAGTCAAGTTTTTTAGTTTAGTTTTATCAACAAGCAAATAACTTGGTAGGGCCTTGTAAAGGTGGTGATGAGTATCTGGCACTGTAAAAAAATCCTCTCTTTGGTGGGGGGGGGCTGGGGAGCGGCCCAGACAAACATCATTGAAAACATCATTCACCACATCAGAGAGAATAGCTGACGACAGGACAACCCTGTTGTTATGACTGCAGATGCATCCATGAAGGACATCCATGTGGTTAATTTCAGTCTTTGGAGATCCGGGAGAGTATGCCCCGATGGGTGAGACAGTAAATCTGGAACCAGGTCCACAGTTATCAGTGGGCAAATTAGTTGAGACCAAAGAAAGGTAAACCAGACTTGATGAGGCCAGAAGGGGGCAAGGAGGATAACTCTGCTCTTCAACCTGTATAATTTCTGCAGAAATTTGGGGATTGAAGGGATGAGAGCAAAAGTGTAAAGCAAACCGGAGGGCCAAGCACGAACTAGAGCGTCCCTTGGTGACTGACCCTGTGGAGGGATCAGGGCAAAGAAACTGCTGCACTTGTTGAAGGGGACGCAAGTAGATTGCAGCAGGGTTGACCATATTTGTGGAAAACTGTGTGCCATTGATTGATTCAGGGACCACTTGTGAGATCAGAAGAACTTGAAAGATCCTGTCCGCCCGAATGTTCTGCTCCCCTGGAAAGTGCGTTGCTGGGAGTTTGCCATTGCCACATCCTCATCGCTTCGTGACACAATGGGTACGATCTGGTCCACCCTGTTTGCTGACGTACCAGACCACGGACATACTGTCTGACTGCACTGCAACTACTCCCAGAGGAAGAAAACTGTGTAGGGCTTGGAACACTAGAAGGACCACTCATCTCCAGGACACGGATATGCTATTTGGTCTCTTGGGATGCCAACGTGCCTTGGACCATCCAACCCAGAAAATGCCTCCCACCCCATCTGGGAAGCGTCCATGGTCAGTGTGGCTTTGGGAGGGGGAAGAACAAAGGGTCATCCCTGCATGACCTCTGAGAAATGAAGCCACAAAAGAAGACAGTCTCTGCATACTCATGAAAGTTTGATAGGAAAAGTTTAAGAGGTGCCAGTGTAATGGCCGTTGAACTGCTAGAGCCCACTGCAAGACTCATGTGTAAGCATAGTGTGGGTAAAGTACAGTTGTGTACACTTACCATAAATGTAGATGTTTGAGTGTATTCACTGTTGCAGACACCACACTTGGGTTATCTGTCTGCAGGTAGCCCTCAGTCAGCCCGAATACCAGAGTCTTAGTATTTCTGCGTTGGATGCTGTTGCTTCTTCCATGATGTCAGGCTTTCCTTTCAAACTATACCCAAAAAGAGGTACAATCAGACAGCCACTGGGAGAGAGAAACCTTAGACATTGTTTTTTTCAGAAGTCCAGTTAGGCATGCCAAACAACTGACATAAATAAATCTTTCTCTAAATAAAACCTCAATTATTTAGGAGGTGTCACGATAATGTAGTAAGAATTCCCTTTGTTGGAAAACTTGGCGGAAATAAATGGAGTGAGTCGCACTGTTCTCGGCATTCTCCTTAGGAAGAAAAAAGTGTCAGTGTGCACTGGAACTCTGTCTTTACAAAAAGCCAAGTACACAGGTACTAATGAAAGGACTTACAACTCTTGACACCTATTTTGTGGAAGTAACAGCTACCAAGAATAAGGTTTCCAAGATTAAGTCAACTGTGACAGAAGGCTCAAAAGGAGGAGCAGCCAACACCTGAAGCATGACGGTCATATCCCATACAGGGACAGGATCCCTGACCAGGGACGCAACAAAATGGTACTCTTGAGGAAAGCCTTGGAGGTTTTGACAGCCGCTAAAGGCATACTACCTCTGCCAGTGTGGAAACTGGAAATGGCCGTCAACTGCACCTTAATAAAATAACTACAGCCCAAATGAAACAAATTTGCCAGGAAGTCAAAAAGAATCTCTATAGGGCCGAGAAGGGCTCCAACCACTCATGGGTAGCCCAACAAGCAAATACATCCACTTACTAGCATACACTTTACCGACAGACACCTCCTGAGGGGAAGACGAGATGTGAACCACTATCAGAAAGCTTAGAATTTCTGCCCATCAAGGGAATTGGAGGAACCATACAGTCAAAGTTAAGGTTTGAGGATCCAGGCCTGCTAGGTGAGAAATCATGTCTGGAATGGGATCCAAGACCAGAGAAGGGTAACTCAGAATAGGCCAATGGAAGTGAGACAACACCTTGGGTCCAAAAGGGGACAATGAAGATTACAGTCGCTCTGCAGCAGGCTACCTACTGAAGAAACTTTATTATCAACAGAGTCGGGGGACAAGAGTAAAGGAGATCCATGGGGCAAGCATGCAGCTGACTGTCCCACAGGACAGACTTAAAACAGAATGGCGATTGCACTTGGTGTTGTGAGGGGATGCATGAAGATCACAACAGAGTGCCTCACAGCCAAAAATTATAAGTGGCCACTCTTGGATTCAGGACTATTCATGTGGAAAAAGAATGTCCCTGCTCAAACTGCCTGCTAACATGTTGTCTCACTGGGATTTGCACTGCTGCCAGAAACCACTGAGAAAAAATAATCCATTGCCATACCCTCAAGGCGGCCCAACAAAGAGAATATGAACAGGTCACTCCTGTTTGTTTATGTACCACACCACAGACATGATGTCTGTCTGAAAAGAAATCACACCTTAGGGGAGAACATCCTGAAAGACCTTCAAAGCAAGAAGAACCTCCCTCATTTCCAGGGCAATGATGTGAAGAATGGCCTAGTTATCGGATCAAGTCCCCTGATAAGTCCCTCTCTCCACAAAGTCCCCCCACCCAAGAAAAGAGGTGTTCATGGTGACCTTGCTCAGAGGATGGGGAGAAACAAAGATGCCTGGAAGACACAAAGAAAGACTCCAAACACCACCTGATTTGATTCCAACAATCCTCTGTCAGTACAACTGGGAACTTCATCGGGTGCGTCAGATAAGGCCACTGCACTGCCAGCATCCACTGCAAACCCCTCAATTAACATCTTGCAAGGGAAAACAAACTAATGGTATCTGCCATGTGCTCAAAGAGCCTGAGAACTAGATGAGCTGGGGGTCTGGGACATACAGTAATGAAAAAGCAAGACCCCACAGGGCAGACAATCTGGAAAATAGTGGCTTTGTGATCTGAGAGACTGTGTGCAAATGGCAACCTATAAATTCTGTCGACCACACAGGAAAAAGACTGGATTTCTGATAGATGACTGTGATCCCAAAGAAGCTGCACACCTGGAGTAAGTTGTTTCTGGCTCTGATCAACAACGCCCTTGTGGAGGTAGTCAGAAGCCAATCATCCATGTATGGAAAGACTTTAAACCACTGCAGCCTGAGCCAGGCTGACACAAATGACATACATCTGATGAACACCTGGCGGGGGGTGGGCAGTGGTGAGCCCAAAGGGCAGCACTCAGAACTGATAGTGATTGGATCCCCAGCCAGAAATTTTCTGGATATATTCACATTTTTTTCTATAATGATAGTCATCCTTGAAGTTGATCAAACACATTCAGTCAACAAGAGAGGTAGAATGGACTGCACAGTGACCATCTGGAATTGGGTCTGCTTGACAGTGTTTTCACCCTGCTCATATCCAAAACTGGGCTGAGGTCCTTGTTCTTTGAAACAAAAAGAATCTTGAATAGACCCTGAATTTGTGTTGGACTAGTAGTACCTCTTGGATGACTTGATTTTCTAACAATTTTTGGATTTTGACGATTACATGCTTTCTCTGATGGGTTGGCACATCTGGGAGAGAATTTGAATCTAGAGCATCTAAAAATAGAATTTATGACTCAACAACCAAGCACGCATGGTCATGGCCTCTCAAGCCTCTTCGTGAAGAGCCAAGCAACCCCCAACTGCCTTCAGAAATGGATAGTCAGTCAATTCTTCACGGCTGCTGAGACAGCTACAGAGGTAGAATGGACTGCACCGTGCCCATCTGGAATTGGGTCTGCTTGACAGTGTTTCAACCTGCTCATATCCAAAACTGGGCTGAGGTCCTTGTTGTTCTTTGAAACCAAAAAGAATCTTGAATAGACCCTGAATTTGTGTTGGTCTAGTAGTACCTCTTGGATGACTTAATTTTCAAACAATTTTGGATTTTGATTACATGCTTTCTCTGATGGGTTGGCACATCTGGGAAAGAATTTGAATCTAGAGCATCTAAAATAGAATTTATGACAACACCCAAGCATCCATGGTCATGGCCTCTCAAGCCTCTTTGTGAAGAGCCAAGCAGCCCACAACTGCCTTCAGAGATGGACAATCGGGCAATTCAAGGCTGTTGAGACAGCTTCCCACAGAAACCTCAGATTTTGCAGACCATCCCAGTCATGTGGATGGCATCCATTGTGGTTAGCCCCTCTGCAGAGGAAAGAACCCTCAGAAGATGCTTCTTGGAATGACTGCTATGCTTTACTGAAAGAAGTTTTTCCTCCCATTTGGTTCCTAGAGAAATTCCACTGATGGACAGCAAAAAATTACTCACATGGTAGGCAGCATCATCCTCACCTGCTCACTTCTGGTCAATGTGTCCTCAATTTTGGGCCCAAAAAGGGAGGAGCTATTGAAAGGGGCATTAATAAGATGCTTTGTGGCAGCCTGCAAAGTTACACAACCTCGAACATGCCTGGCAGAGTACAGCAATGCTGACACCAGCGACTTGGGACATGCCATCAGCTGTTCTGAAGCACCCTTGACACTTCTGAGACAATGTCATACTGAGTCTGGCCAAGTGAGCTAAATAGTTCAAAGGTCTCTGCACAAAGGTGGCTGAGGTGTAAAAGAATGCTTCCCTAGTAAGTCCAATGCTTGAAATTCCCTATTTGGGGGATGAACTGAGGTCTCCTTTGAGATCTCTTTTTCATTGGCTGCTGCCACCACAACAGCATACACAGCCAGACCCTTACTCCACTATTGCTGGTCTGGGGGGATCTTATTTGGCTTCTTGGGCATCAGTTCCACCGTATCAGGCCTGGGACACTAGGTCAATAATAGCATCCAGGGAGGACCACCCACATGACTTGGATGGGCCCACCCGAAAGCCTCTACAAAAAGCAACTCCTCAGGACATGGAGCTTCAGCAGTCCATCCCCCACACTGGTGGAGCAGCTCCAAAAGGCAGCCAAAAGTAGTCTTTGTGGGGGGATACTGGGGAGGGGAGTCCACGTGATTTCCTCTTGCAATGCCTCTTGCCCTAAATCTCCCACCCTAGGGAATCTGGTGGGGGAGGGAAGAGTGCCACAGGCCGGGGTCTATAAAGGAATGTCAAAACTGGAGGCCACTTATGGTGAGCTGTGCTGGTACAGGATGAATTGTGTCCGCAGGTACAGATTGGGGGGGGGGGGCATGGCTGAGCCTGACCACACCTTCTCCTGATGGCAGAACACCTTTCCACAAGGTCAAAGGCTGATGCGGACCTATTAGAACTGGCAACCTATCTGAAGACGCTGTGAACACATCAGACCCAGCAGCCATTCCAGCCCACCCCAATGCCAAGACTGGAGAACTATCCACAGCAGGAGCCCCAAGTGGGAGGGATGACCCTAGAAAAAGGAATAGTCAAACCTGACCTGGATACCCCCCTGCCTCGATATTCTGGCTCCAGGGCCCGCTTGGCTCCAATGCGGCCACAGCAAAGGTAACCATGGTAAGGGTCAGTACTGAAAACAGCCAAACTGTCAGATCTGACCCTAGAGGAGGGAAAGCAACTGGCTCAAACAACCTTGGAGCAAAGAGGCCTGAAGGAGGAAACCATGGTAACAAAGCAGAAACTTCAGATAACTTCAGACCTGAAGCACAGGGAACGAGTCCTGATCACATCTGTGCCGGTTAAAAGGACTGCACCAAAGAAAGAAAACAAAAACACACTGAACTGGAGAAACTGTCACCATCCACTTTTACTGTGTTCCTAGTACTTCGGCATCAAGCCTTCCAGGCTTCCTTTTTTTTCTTTCTTTGGTGAGTTACTTTGTGGAGTGGTGTTTTTGGTGTTAAAAGGACTGCATCAGCTTTTCCAACTCAGCAGGACCTAAACTCCTAAATGACCTGGACAACAAAGTTGACAAAGCAAGTGAAGGAGGCTTGGAGACCCACTTACTGGACAGGGGCGCAAACGACAGGACCCAGCCCAAAGAAGTTTGGATGACAGAATATGTATGATGGGAGTAGACAGTTTGGCATCCCTGTCCATGATTAGGACTACAGCAACCCTTGGGTCAATTTCAGAATTAAGTTTCAGTGAGAATGACCAGATGGTGAAATAGGAGGTCTGGATGTTGATCCAAAACACAAGCAGGATATTTCAGATGAGGCCAGAGGAAGTGGGAACCAAACCTAACAGGAACAAAAGGGCGCAGTAAGAATTACTGCAGTCTTGCACCTCATGGTATTCCGAAAAAAACATGGTCATCAAGGAGAAAGGAAAAGCACATAACAGGCCCAGGGTGACAACTGTGGGCTAGAGCTTCCCTAAGTGAATGGCTCTGTGGGGAAATCAGGGTAAAGTAGCTGCTGCATTTCCTGTTTAAATGGGAAACAAGAAAACTGCAACACAGCTGGACCCCAGCGACGGAAAATCATTCTTGCTACTGAATGACTGCAGGACCACTCGTGAGGCAAACAGACCTGCTCAGTTTGTCCCACAGAACACTGGAAGTCAAGGAGACTTTACCCACTGCCACACTGATAGCTTCCTGGCATAATGAGTATGAATGGGTTATTCCTTGCTTGTTGATATACCAGATCACCATAATGTTGTTCATCTGAATGGATATCATACCCTCGGGGAAGGGAGCCCTGAAATGCCGGCAAAGCTAGGAGGACTGCCCTCATCTCCATGACAACGATGTTAAGATTAGCCTTTGTCCACTGAACATGGTCTTGAACCACCTTCCCTTCCTACTGCCCGCAAACCCCAGAAGGGAATGGTCTGTGAAAAGAGTGGTTTTACCTTAAAAATTTGGAAAATCAAAACAATTTTCAACTTTTTGATTGAATCTTTTTTCCAAATTTGGTAATACAAAATTACGAGAAAATGTAGAAAAATGGTAACCAAGGAATCGACATTCAAACATCGGAATTTCCAATGTCGAAATTGTGTTATTGGTAACGTTTATGCAGGGGGGAGGGCAAGCCTCTCTGCACCCCTGCATATTATGTATTCCAACTCAGAGATTGCACTACAGTGAGGTAAAGGGTAAATTTCTTATCTCCACTGTAGTGTGATTTTATCAGAACGTTGATCCCACATTAGTGAATGCACGCAACCATTTGCTAATGAGGGTTCAAACATTTCTGGA